>NC_088863.1:64515381-64570683 GCF_032884065.1 Artemia franciscana | reverse complement strand
GCACGTAACGAATTACGCGCGCGGGGGGGGGGGGCTTGGGGGGGGGGCGCGAAGCGCCCCACCAACTAGGTGTTGGGGTGGCGTGAAGCGCCACCCCAACAGCTAGTATATATATATATATATCTATATCTATATTCACAGGTGAGACACAGGGACACAACTACAATGGCGCGTAACTAATATGGCGCGTAACGACTTATGCACGCGGGGGGGCTTGGGGGGCGTGAAGCATATATAAATGACGACGGGGACACAGGGAATGTTCGATTAGCAATCACCATCAACAAAGCTCAAGGGCAATCATTAGAATAATGAGGTATAGATCTGAATACAGATTGTTTTTCCCATGGACAATTATATGTTGCATGTTCAAGAGTCGGTAAACCTGACAATCTATTTATATACACAGACAATGGGACAACCAAGAATGTTGTATATTCCCAAGTTTTATATATATATATATATATATATATATATATATATATATATATATATATATATATATATATATATATATATATATATATATATATATATATATATATATATATATATATATATATATATATTTATATATATATATATATATATATATATATATATATATATATATATATGTATATATATATATATATATATATATATATATATATATATATATATATATATACTAGCTGTTGGGGTGGCGCTTCGCGCCACCCCAACACCTAGTTGGTGGGGGCGCTTCGCGCCCCCCCCAAGCCCCCCCGCGCGCGTAAGTCGTTACGCGCCATTGTAGTTGTGTCCCTATGTCCCACCTGTGAATATAGATATATCTATATATATATGGTTTTAACTACGTAAAACTTGCGAATATACAACATTCTTTGCTGTCCCATTGTCTTTGCATATAAATAGATTGTCAGGTTTACCGACTCTTGAACATGCAACATATAATGGTCCATGGGAAAACAATCTGTATTCAGATCTATACCTCATGATTCTAATGATTGCCCTTGAGCTTTGTTGATGGTGATTGCTAATCGACCATTCCCTGTCCCGGTGTCCCGGTCGTCATTTACATCCCCCTGTTTCCCCGGTGTCCCCGTTGTAGTTGTGTCCCTGTGTCCCGGTCGTCATTTATATTCCCTGTGTCCCGGGTCCCGGTCATCATTTGTATCCCGGTGTCCCGGTCTGTATATACATTCGTTTTTTAGTTTTGTTTTTCTCCTTTATTTTTTTCCTTTTTTTTTCTTTTTTAGCTTATTTAGATTTTTAGATTTTTTAGTTTTTTTTATTAGTTTTTAGTTTTTATTTCTTTTTAGTTTTTTTGTCCCGGTCGTCATTTATATCCCCCTGTTTCCCCGGTGTCCCCGTTGTAGTTGTGTCCCTGTGTCCCGGTCGTTATTTATATTCCCTGTGTCCCGGTCGTCATTTGTATCCCGGTGTACCGGTCTGTATATACATTCGTTTTTTAGTTTTGTTTTTCTCCTTTATTTTTTTCCTTTTTTTTTCTTTTTTAGTTTATTTAGATTTTTAGATTTTTTAGTTTTTTTATTAGTTTTTAGTTTTTTTTTCTTTTTAGTTTTTTTGTAGTTTTTACCTTCTTTTTAGTTTTGTTAATTTTTTTTTTACTTGTGTCCTGGTCATCATTTATACTCCCTGTGTCCCGGTGCTTTGTTGATTGCTAATCGAACATTCCTTTTGTCCTGGTCGCTTTCTCTTTGAGTGTCGTCATTTATTTTTTTCTTTTTTAGTTCTTTTAGTTTTTACCTTTTTTAGTTTTTTTTTAGTTTTTAGTTTTTTTAGTTTTTTACCTTTTTTTAGTTTTTTTAGTTTTTTTAGTTTTTTAGCTTTTTTATTTTTTTTATTAGTTTTTAGTTTTTTTGTAGTTTTTGCCTTTTTTTTAGTTTTTTTAGTTTTTTAGCTTTTTAATTAGTTTTTAGTTTTTTTTGTAGTTTTTGCCTTTTTTTAGTTTTTTTAGTTTTTTAGCTTTTTTATTTTTTTTATTAGTTTTTAGTTTTTTTTGTAGTTTTTGCCTTTTTTTAGTTTTTTCAGTTTTGACGTCACCTGATCCAGTTTTTTCAGGTGACGTCACCTGATCCACGATCCACAGATCCACAGACAACTTATTTTTATATATATAGATAGTTTTTTTTTTTTTACTTATGTCCTGGTCGTCATTTATACTCCCTGTGTCCCGGTGCTTTGTTGATTGCTAATCGAACATTCCTTTTGTCCTGGTCGCTTTCTCTTTGAGTGTCGTCATTTATTAGTTTTTTCCTTTTTTTTTTAGTTTTTTATTGGTTTTTACCTTTATTTTAGCTTATTTTTCAGTTTTTTCCTTTTTTTTAGTTTTTTTTTATTTTTTATTTTTTTTAGTTTTTTACCTTTTTTTAGTTTTTTTAGTTTTTTTAGTTTTTTAGCTTTTTTACTTTTTTTATTAGTTTTTAGTTTTTTTTTGTAGTTTTTGCCTTTTTTTAGTTTTTTCAGTTTTTTTTTTAGTTTTTTATTGGTTTTTACCTTTATAGTTTTTTTAGTTTTTTAGCTTTTTTATTTTTTTTATTAGTTTTTAGTTTTTTTGTAGTTTTTGCCTTTTTTTAGTTTTTTCAGTTTTGACGTCACCTAATCCAGTTTTTTCAGGTGACGTCACCTGACACATCCATCCATCCATCCATCCATCCATCCACAGACAGACAACTTATTTTTATATATATAGAAGATATATATATATATATATATATACATATATACATATATACATATATATATATATATATATATATATACTAGCTGTTGGGGTGGCGCTTCGCGCCACCCCAACACCTAGTTGGTGGGGGCGCTTCGCGCCCCCCCCAAGCCCCCCCGCGCGCGTAAGTCGTTACGCGCCATATTAGTTACGCGCCATATTAGTTACGCGCCATTGTAGTTGTGTCCCTGTGTCCCACCTGTGAATATAGATAGATTTATATATGTGTTTCAAACTACGTAAAAATTGCAAATATACAACATTCTTGGCTTTCCCATTGTCTGTCCATATACAAAGCCGTATGTACTAATAATGACGTCATATGCAAACGTTCTTTTTACAAACAAACAAACATGCATACACACAACTCGTTTTTATATAGATAGATAGATAGATAGATACAATACAAATTAACTACGTAAAACTTGTGAATATACAACAGTCTGTTCCGAAATACAACTAACTTCGTAAAACTTGAGAATATACAACATTCTTCGCTGTCCAATTCTCGCTGCATATAAATAGATTGTCAGGTTTACCGACCCTCGAACATGCAACGTACAATTGTCCATGGGAAAAACAATCAGTATTAAGATCAATACCACATTTTTCTAATGATTGACCTTGAGCTTTGTTAATGGTGATTGCAAATGCTAATCGAATTGGGAATTGCAATCTTTTAAATTGAAAAGGCAGATCTGTTGGAATCATGGGAATGCGAGGAATAAGAACAGCCTCACCCTCAAAAGGCCCTGTCAGGATTGTGGCCTCTATTAGGTTTTCCATTGTTTTTTTTACGGCAAGTCGAGTGCCATTGCAAAGCTTTGGTGGGTTTATGTTACGTAACAATATTATTGGTACGCCTATTTTTAGTTGTAGCACGTGTGGTGGAAACCCTGAAAGATCTATGGAATTTAAAAATTCAGATGGATAATTAACCGCTTCATTTGGTTCCAAAACTGTGTCGACTGACTTGTAAAGGACTGCCTGGTCTTGAATCTTGGTCAAAACAATATTGTTGATTTCGTGGACGTCTATATTCTTGGGTGCGAGAATCGCTCTTTCACTTAGCCATTTATTATTTTTATAATTTTTTAGAATATTCGGAAATATATTTTCAATCAATTCATTTTTGGACGTCACTAAATTACAGAAATCAGCAGGTAGTTGTATACGTCCTGAAATTGAGTCTACTGGGAGCTTTCCGTTTCCCATTGCTAGCAATTGATCTGAAAATGTTTGACCAGAGTCATCGTTTTGCAATCGGACACGCATATTTGTAGTTAATTTTAATGTTTTTACGTGTGCCCATAAATTAGAATTTTTCAGGCAAGCATTCATTTCGTCTGCAGGAGTTGATCTAGGTATTATAGGTAATGTTTGCCTGAAATCTCCTGCAAGCAATATTAATGTGCTGCCAAAGGGTTTCGAATTCCCTCTTAAATCTTTCAAGCATTGATCCAGAGCCTCGAGCGATTTTTTGTGTGCCATTGTGCACTCATCCCAAATAATAAGTTTGCATTGCTGCAATACTTTACCCATCCCAGATGATTTGGAAATATTGCACGTGGGAGTTTCTGTAGAATGCAAGTTCAGAGGTAATTTCAAAGCGGAATGAGCAGTTCTTCCACCAGGCAGCAATGTTGCGGCTATTCCGGACGACGCAATTGCCAACGCTATATCATTTTTAGATCGAATTGATGCCAGAATCAGTTTTATCACAAACGTTTTACCAGTACCTCCTGGCGCATCCAAAAAGAAAATTTCTCCAACGTTGTTATCGACACAATGCATTATCGTATCATAAATGTCTTTTTGTTCCGACGTTAACTTGGAAATGTTATTTTGTACATACGACAATAGATCACTCGTACTGTAACTTTGTTCACGATCCAATTCTACACATGTCGAAACAGCAGCGATACGGTTAGGTGAAGGCATTCCCAAACCCTGAAGAGGTTTGTTTGCCATACTTATGCAAATATCTTCTATAACAACTAAAGTGTAGTTATAAATTTCTGGTGTAAAATCAAAAGTCATGTCTGACGTCTCTAACTGTTTTCGATGAAGTATATCTTCGGACATTTTTGACTTATATTTTTCCCATAACTCTGTAGGAGCTGATGGAGAGCAAGTTGTTAAAATGATGCCAAACAATGCACGAATTTGACTTGGGGTTGACGTTTCGCACGCGTCATTGATGCAGTTATCCCAGTGTTGGTCATTCTCCAATAAATTCAGAGCTTGGCATGCACTACGGTAAGTGTCATGTATAGTACCATTTACAGTCCTCAAATACTCAAAGGATGTCGGACCAGGTACATTCACCAAAAGCAGGCGTAGAAAGAAGCATTCATGTTGATTGGGGTGAACGGTGTAGAGTCTTCCTATCGTGGTATCTTTGAAGATGGTAGGTTGGCCGTCGACTGACTTACCCTGTTTTCGACGTTCAAATACTTTATTTTTAGTATTCCACGTGTAATACGAAGGCACTTCAGTATACAGCAGTTTTTTCGCAAAAGAATCATTTTTGCAAAGCGAAAAAAAAGCTGTTAATGTTGTATCCGGTGGATTCAGGACTCTTTGTTGCACGTTGGTTTCCGTGAAATAAACACGTTGACCATTCTGTAAATGTACCGCTAAGTGAACAACAGCTGGACTACGTTCATGTATCGGAAATGAAAGAATTCGCCAAACAGCTTCATTACTGCTTATGTATCTTCCAGCCTGATATTCTACGATTTCATCGAAATCTTTGATTTCGGACTGCAAGCCAAAAAACTGCCATGTCACTGCCTTTGTTGACGTATTTACATATATATTTTATTGCCTTTACGGAGTTACAGTATTCAACGTTTATATGTGCATTAAATGTTTTGGATAATAAAGGGGAATATGGAACAACCCACTGGTTATCTACTTCGATGGTGGTACCGTTACGCTTCTTTATTATTGCTGTTTTACCGCCATCTTCAGTAGATCTTCTTCTATATTGTGGGTAACCATCATTGCCAGTAATTGTTGTGGGTACCAAAAGTCGAGGATATTGCTTTGTGCACCTTCCTTTGGCCATGCATGGTGAATTTTCGTTCAGTGCACCGCAAGGTCCATGTATCATATTTTTTACAATAATATCATGTAACCCCTTATCGACATTTTTATCAGGTATTTCAGCGGAAATCACATCATCAATTTCGTTTGAAGTAATTTTTTTATGTAGCCAGATTAGTATATGTGCGTGTGGCAAACCTCGTTTTTGCCATTCCACTGAGTACATCCAGCATCGCACTGAACCAAACACTTCATGTTTTACAAGGTAGTTTATCAGTGATTTCAACTTTTGCCGGAAGACACGTGCCGTAATGTCATGCCTATGAACCGCCGATTGTCCTTGAAGTAAAAGCTGCAGTATCTCGTCCCAAGATTGATTACATGTAAATGTAATAAATAAATCTGGACGACCATAGAGACGAACATACGCAATAGCATCTTGAGCATATTCATGCATATGACGTGGACTGCCAGCATATGACGAAGGTAAAATTGTTAATCTTCCAACGTTTGTGGTATTACCGTCATTTATAACTGCATCTCGCAAATGAATGTATTGTTCAGAGCGGAGCTTGGTCTGATTCAGGCGGATATATAGCAAACGTTCTGATTCAATTTTTGCATACATATCCACGACAAATTGGTGAAACAATTCACGGCATTTTAAAATATAATTTTCTTCATCCTGCCGAATCATTAGTCTATAGGAATAATAATGCATTGCACTGCATTTCTTATTCATTTCTTTGTTAGTGGCTGGATTCATCAATTTAATATTAAAGTGATAGCCGTCGGCTCCATCCCAAAAAATGATAGGATATTGTAGGGCATCGTAGCATCGATGAGTTTCAGCAATTCTTAACAACTGGGCGTTTCGCTTATGTAGAATAATATCTCGAGGTAAAAACTGATCACCGACCATAACGATTGCCACTTCGTCGATAGTCGGAGCATTGTATCTACGCACATGTTGGCCAGGAGGCGTTTTGTCAGCGGAAATAACAATTTTATGAGTATCAGTAGGCATCAAATCGATGGCTGTTTTGAACAGACGCACTAAATTATTATTTTCGTGGAAAAGATGTTGCAATTGGGAAACGATTGTCCTTTCAACGTTGGGAGAAATTTCGCAACGTGCATTCAATTCAGAATTTCTATCACTGATGAAGTACAATTGTAAAAATTTATGATTCTCGCCTAATAATGGTAGAAGGGACCCTGCTTTATGATAAATTTGCCCTTTTACTTTGAAAGTAGACATAAATTGATCTGGATTTTCGATTTGGGCTCCAAACGACGTCATTTGGAAACATGAGTTGTATTGTCTGATTTTTGACAAAAAACGCTTAGATTCTGACGTAGTTCCAGTAAGGAAAGTCTTCAATGGCTCTGGTGGTGCAGCCAATAGAGGAAGTTTAACTTTTCCTGAGGCGCAACACATTCCCATTGTTTCACCATTGAATTTCAAGGCCTTGCAATAGGGACAAATTTTAGACATTGTCCCGATTTGAACACAGCTACTCAAGCTATAATCATCGACTGGGTTGTACCTGAATGCCAGGCGATAACTTTCAGATTGCTCTGATTCCTCGGCACGCTTTCTTTTCTTACTTTCTCTATCAGCAGCAAGCCTGATTTCTTGCTGTTCTTGTAATTCCTCGGCCCGCCTTCTTTTTTCACATTCTCTTTTAGCAGCAAGTCTGCTTCTGCGTTGCTCTGGTAGTTCCTCGGCATGCTTTCTTTTTTCACTTTCTCTTTTAGCAGCAAGTCTGCTTTCGCGTTGCTCTGGTAGTTCCTCGGCATGCTTTCTTTTTTCACTTTCTCTTTTAGCAGCAAGTCTGCTTTCGCGTTGCTCTGGTAGTTCCTCGGCATGCTTTCTTTTTTCACATTCTCTTTTAGCAGCAAGTCTGCTTCTGCGTTGCTCTGGTAGTTCCTCGGCATGCTTTCTTTTTTCACATTCTCTTTTAGCAGCAAGTCTGCTTCTGCGTTGCTCTGGTAGTTCCTCGGCATGCTTTCTTTTTTCACTTTCTCTTTTAGCAGCAAGTCTGCTTTCGCGTTGCTCTGGTAGTTCCTCGGCATGCTTTCTTTTTTCACATTCTCTTTTAGCAGCAAGTCTGCTTCTGCGTTGCTCTGGTAGTTCCTCGGCATGCTTTCTTTTTTCACATTCTCTTTTAGCAGCAAGTCTGCTTCTGCGTTGCTCTGGTAGTTCCTCGGCATGCTTTCTTTTTTCACTTTCTCTTTTAGCAGCAAGTCTGCTTTCGCGTTGCTCTGGTAGTTCCTCGGCACGCTTTCTTTTCTGACTTTCTCTATCACCAGCAAGTTTTTTGGCATAGACTCTTTGAGCATCTTCATCGGCTTTTGCCATTGTAAGTTCATCAGTCATTTTAAACTTAAACATTAATAGATTTCTATGTGTCATTCTAACATTGATGTTAGAAAAAAATTTTACGTACCAAGCATGCAAACACTCGACAATTTATAATAAAACTCAAAATTATAAATATCTGTTATAAGGTTTTCGAATTACTTTAATCTATTGTCAAAATATATAGAAATATTTATGCAATTACCAGTTTCTACATTTTTAGTTTCAGTTTGCTTTTCAGTTTAGTTTCATTTTTATATATATTTAAGATATAATCTGGCGTAACGGACAGACAACTTATTTTTATATATATAGATATATATATATATGTTTTTAACTACGTAAAACTTGCGAATATACAACATTCTTTGCTGTCCCATTGTCTGTGCATATAAATAGATTGTCAGGTTTACCGACTCTTGAACATGCAACATATAATGGTCCATGGGAAAACAATCCGTATTCAGATCTATAAGTCTGCTTTCGCGTTGCTCTGGTAGTTCCTCGGCACGCTTTCTTTTCTGACTTTCTCTATCACCAGCAAGTTTTTTGGCATAGACTCTTTGAGCATCTTCATCAGTCATTATAAACTTAAGCATTAATAGAATTCTACACGAACATCCGTCTTATATAACTTGAATGACGTCACGCCTTCAAAGCAAAAATGATGCCTTCAAAGCAAAAATGATGGCAGCTAATTTCATGACGTCAGCCGAAACATGACGGCGAACATATGTCTTATATAACTTGAATGACGTCACCTTCAAAGCAAAAATGACGGCAACTAATTTCATGACGTCAGCCGAAACATGACGTCACCTGACACATCCATCCACACATCCATCCACACATCCATCCACAGACAACTTATTTTTATATATATAGATATATACTAGTTGGTGGGGGCGCTTCGTGCCCCCCCCCAAGCCCCCCCGCGCGCGTAAGTCGTTACGCGCCATAATAGTTACGCGCCATTGTAGTTGTGTCCCTATGTCCCACCTGTGAATATAGATATATATATATATATATGGTTTTAACTACGTAAAACTTGCGAATATACAACATTCTTTGCTGTCCCATTGTCTTTGCATATAAATAGATTGTCAGGTTATCCCCCTGTTTCCCCCGGTGTCCCCGTTGTAGTTGTGTCCCTGTGTCCCGGTCGTCATTTATATTCCCTGTGTCCCGGGTCCCGGTCATCATTTGTATCCCGGTGTCCCGGTCTGTATATACATTCGTTTTTTAGTTTTGTTTTTCTCCTTTATTTTTTTCCTTTTTTTTTCTTTTTTAGCTTATTTAGATTTTTAGATTTTTTAGTTTTTTTTATTAGTTTTTAGTTTTTATTTCTTTTTAGTTTTTTTGTCCCGGTCGTCATTTATATCCCCCTGTTTCCCCCGGTGTCCCCGTTGTAGTTGTGTCCCTGTGTCCCGGTCGTTATTTATATTCCCTGTGTCCCGGTCGTCATTTGTATCCCGGTGTACCGGTCTGTATATACATTCGTTTTTTAGTTTTGTTTTTCTCCTTTATTTTTTTCCTTTTTTTTTCTTTTTTAGTTTATTTAGATTTTTAGATTTTTTAGTTTTTTTATTAGTTTTTAGTTTTTTTTCTTTTTAGTTTTTTTGTAGTTTTTACCTTCTTTTTAGTTTTGTTAATTTTTTTTTTTTACTTGTGTCCTGGTCGTCATTTATACTCCCTGTGTCCCGGTGCTTTGTTGATTGCTAATCGAACATTCCTTTTGTCCTGGTCGCTTTCTCTTTGAGTGTCGTCATTTATTTTTTTCTTTTTTAGTTCTTTTAGTTTTTACCTTTTTTAGTTTTTTTTTAGTTTTTAGTTTTTTTAGTTTTTTACCTTTTTTTAGTTTTTTTAGTTTTTTAGCTTTTTTATTTTTTTTATTAGTTTTTAGTTTTTTTTAGTTTTTGCCTTTTTTTTAGTTTTTTGTCCTGGTCGCTTTCTCTTTGAGTGTCGTCATTTATTAGTTTTTTCCTTTTTTTTTTTTAGTTTTTTATTGGTTTTTACCTTTATTTTAGCTTATTTTTCAGTTTTTTCCTTTTTTTTAGTTTTTTTTTATTTTTTATTTTTTTTAGTTTTTTACCTTTTTTTAGTTTTTTTAGTTTTTTTAGTTTTTTAGCTTTTTTACTTTTTTTATTAGTTTTTAGTTTTTTTTTGTAGTTTTTGCCTTTTTTTAGTTTTTTCAGTTTTTTTTTTAGTTTTTTATTGGTTTTTACCTTTATAGTTTTTTTAGTTTTTTAGCTTTTTTATTTTTTTTATTAGTTTTTAGTTTTTTTTTGTAGTTTTTGCCTTTTTTTAGTTTTTTCAGTTTTGACGTCACCTAATCCAGTTTTTTCAGGTGACGTCACCTGACACATCCATCCACACATCCATCCACACATCCACAGACAGACAACTTATTTTTATATATATAGATATATATATATATATATATATATATATATATATATATATATATATTCACAGGTGGGACACACAAACACAACTACAATGGCGCGTAACTAATATGGCGCGTAATGACTTACGCGCGCGGGGGCTTGGGGGGGGGCGCGAAGCACCCCCACCAACTAGGTGTTGGGGTGGCGCGAAGCACCACCCCAACAGTTAGTATATATATATATATATATATATATATATATATATATATATATATATATATATATATATATATATATATATATATATATATATATATATATATATATATATATATAATAAGTTGTTTGTTTGTGTGTCTGTCTGTCTGTCCGCATATGACGTCTGAATTATTTCATCATATGCCAATTCAAAAACGAATGTATTAAAGCCGAAGTAGCTGAGTTGGTAAAGCGTTATGTTCCAGGTTCTAGGTCCGAGAGGTTCCAGGTTCGAACCTTGGCTTTAGCATTAATACAAAAGAAGAAAAAAACTAAAAAAGGTAAAAACTACAAAAAAAATAAAAAGAAAATACTAAAAAACTAAAAAAGCTAAAAAACTAAAAAAAACTAAAAAAGAAAAAAAAACTAAAAAAAACTGAAAAAAAAGGTAAAA
Organism: Artemia franciscana; assembly: GCF_032884065.1. Classification (NCBI taxonomy): domain Eukaryota; kingdom Metazoa; phylum Arthropoda; class Branchiopoda; order Anostraca; family Artemiidae; genus Artemia; species Artemia franciscana. Next base: position 64,559,500 of record NC_088863.1, on the reverse strand, counting down.
ACTACAAAAAAAAACTAAAAGAAAAAAAACTAATAAAAAAATAAAAAAACTGAAAACTGAAAGAGAAAAAAAAACTAAAAAAAGGAAAAAAACTGAAAAATAAAGGAGAAAAAGAAAACTCAAAAAATAAAAATAAAAAAAACTAAAAAAGGTAAATGTATGCAAGCCGAAGTAGCTGAGTTGGTAGCTGAAGTAGTAGCTGAAGTAGCCGAAGTAGCGTTATGTTCCAGGTTCTAGGTCCGAGAGGTTCCAGGTTCGAACCTTGGCTATAGCATTAATACAAAAGAAGAAAAAAAAAACTACAAAAACTACAGAAAAAATAAAAAAAAAATAAAAAAGTTAAAAAAAAGGTAAAAACCAAAACAAACTAAAAAGAAAAAAAGGAAAAAAAACTAAAAATTTGTTTCATCATATACCAATTCAAAAACGAATGTATATACAGACTGGGACACAGGGAATATTAATGACGACCGGGACACTTAAAGAGAAATTACAGACTGGGACACCGGGACACAAATGACGACTGGGACGTGTGTGTCGACTGATGTCATGTTTGTGTGTCGACTGACGTCATGTTTGTCGACTATAAATGACGATTGGGATACAGGGACACAACTACAACGGGGACGCCGGGGGGCACAGGGGGGATATATAAATGACGATGGGAACACAGGGAATGTTTGATTAGCAATCACCATCAACAAAGCTCAAGGGCAATCATTAGAATAATGAGGTATAGATCTGAATACGGATTGTTTTTCCCATAGACAATTATATGTTGCATGTTCAAGAGTCGGTAAACGTGACAGTTTATTTATATGTACAGACAATGGGACAGCGAAGAATGTTGTATATTCGCAAGTTTTACGTAGTTAAAAACAATAGTATTTAAGTAGTTAAATACTATTTTTATTTCTAAGAGACGACAATAAATCGGAATTCTTTTTAATAAATCTGGTCAAAACGAAGTTATTTAAACAAACAAGCAGCTCACACAAAATATAATACAATAAGATGCTTATAAAATGGTTAATCCTTATTTGTTATATATTCAAGAGGGTTGGGTCAATATGGCTCCAGCTCTATAGAAGGCCATATGACCTTTAGAAGGCTTAGTGGATGTGTTAGCACTACTACTATTTGTTGTAATTTCTGTTTGTTTTGGGTCAGAATTATTCATCGATAGTGATTTATGTTTGTTCGAATTCTGATTTTTTTTTTTTTCTTAATACAATTACAGTTGCTTACCATAGGTTAAATATGTACGTAAGGGGATACCTCTAGGCCAGTCCTACCCTCGAGATTATTATGACTTTTCCCGGCAATTTGCCGCATGTCGTATGTAATTTGCCTAATTTCAGCACATTTCACAATGGTTTCCTCTTTCCCTCTTCATTTCTGCCTGTCAGAAGACTGTATGAATAGACTGTAACGACAAATTGAAGCGGCTTATGGATTTTAAAAAATTATTAGGTCGGCAAAATAATTTCAGTAGTATGGTTCCATAAGGCAACCTGGGTTCAGAATCGGAGTTAGGTTTTTCTAAGGGGGGGTTGCAAGTCTAGACTTTGCCATCCCCTACCATACCTTCAATACTGTAAGTATTACAATTTTGCCCAAAAATACTGCAATTTCAGCTTGTTGGGCCACCCCGGGGCGCTTGCCTGCGTTTAATAGTTTTGGTTTATGCAACTTTTTACTTATGTTTGAAAAACTTCTTTTTTTGAAACAGTTGTTTTAACTTGTTAATTAAAATAGGCAAATATAATTTAACTACTTACTTGCACAGTGCTTACAGCATTCATCTGACATAACTGATGGACTAAAGCAATCTTTGGTACATTGATGAATAGTGCAGTTCATTTTACCACCCTAAAGAATAACAAGAATTATAACAAAACCAAATCAACAAGAAAAAATTAAACTTAAGTTGCTGATTTAGAAAGATAAACGAATTTTTATAGGCTTAACCAAAAGGTTTAAAAGAGAATAAAACAATCTTGAATTGGTGACTCATGATTGAATGAGATGTTTGAAAACTGAGATGTTCAAGTTCTTTTTTCCGCAATCCTTCCTTCTCAAATTAGATAATTTTACAATATTTCCTGTAATTGACGAGATGCTTCATTCAACTCCCCCACTTTCTGTTTTTTAGTTCTACCCCCTTAAACATTGTCCTTCTATCCTCCAATAAACTACAAAAATATTTATTAAGCTTTTGATTTTTTGGGGGGAATGAGGTCCAATCAAAGAAACAACATTTTTTACGTCCTCTAATCACACAACACAAACAATATCCTTTTACAGGATTTTTTTTTATTTGGTGGGAATGGACTTGTCATACTCTTTACTTCTGAAACTGGTACATAAAAATTTTGCAGATTAATGGCTTATCTTTAGACAAGAGAGGTTATAAATCAATACAAAATAGATAGAAGAAAACTTCAAGCTGTTTAGTACAATTACTATTTCAGCTGTGTGCATACAGAGCCTTTGTTCAGTATAAGATAGAAAAACTCGCGCTAATTCATTTATCTCAAATAGCCAGTTTAGTACGAACTGAGAAAAATACTAGACAGTTTGTTGGTTTCTATTTGTAAGAAAGTAGGAATTTTGAACTTACTAAGGCCTCTAGTATTTTCCATGTGCCAAAATATTGCATCTTATTAGAGTTCTATATTTGCCATAGTAAAATGTCAAGTTGAACATTTAGCAAGTCAAATACAGCTATGGAAAAACTGTCAATACTTCTTTTTCGATTTGGTTATTTTGAGTGAAAAAACTACGATGTATGTATATTCTTATTAAATATTTAAAATATAGAGGTGGTTAGGGGTTAGGTATTTAATATTAAGCATTATGTGCGGCCTAGTTTCCGCAATTCTTTGTTGAGTTTTACAAAATCTCTAAAGTATTATATTATCATCCTGTTGTAGGATATTTCATTAAGATTAACCTAACTTCACTTATTGGGTATGTTTCGTTTAACAAACAGGTACCAAAATTTCTCCCTGTTTCATCTTCTTTTCGCACACCAGAAACCCTGAATTATACCCTTTTCAAGCAACTTCTACAACATTAAATTATGCACCTTTCCTGTTTCGTTTTAGGTATGCTACCTACCTCTAAACAAATGCAGGCTATGCAGTTTTGTGCTCCTGGCTGTCCTACTCTGGGATACCAAACTTCTCCAATGTTGTAAGTTTTCGAAGCAAATGCACAGGATTGTCCAGTCCTTGGTGCTATTCATAGAAAAAAAAAGAATCAAATATTAAATACACAAAGTGGGAAAAGAGTCAAATCCCTTTGTATCCCTTTTGTTATGAAACTAGTTTCAAGGTTAAAAACGAAAAAACAGTTTAAAAAAAAAAATCCTAGTATATTCGGTAAATTCGCTGATCATTATAAATATCAATTAAAACTGATATAGATATAACTGAAAACACCAACGAATAGTTGAAGAAAGAGCATCAAATATTACGGGACAACATCTTGCTACCTCACATGAATGATTTCTTTTCTTTGTTGATTAGAATTCATTTTGTTAGAAAAGATACATTTAGAGAAATTAAGAGATGATTGTACAGGCTTTAAGGTTTATGTTCCCTATGCAATCACCTTGTGTTTAATTCTTGGGCAGTACGCAAGCCTTATTAAGGCCTTGAAGCAGGGTTGCCAACTCTTCGGGCCAATGTATGTGTCCCTTGAGCATCCAAATCTCTGTTATTTTAACTAAAATATGTCAATCTTCGAATCTCAAAAACTAGAGGTTATCATTTATTACCATCTATACTAATGACCGGAAGACGCTTGGTAGGTCTTTTTAAAAATGGCCAGTTAACACCAAATGTAATGGAAACAAAATAATCCATATAAAAAAAATCATAAGAAATGACTTAGTGTGAAAGCTTGAAACTCATATAAACAAGTAAATTTCTTACTTTGGAGGAAATCCATTCCACATCTCTGGCAAAACCTGGATACTAATGTATATATATATATATATATATATATATATATATATATATATATATATATATATATATATATATATATATATATATATATATCCAGTTAGGAAATGTTTTATTTTATGTCACAAATTTACAAAATGCGCCCCTTTCACCCTTTATTTTCCAAACTTCTAAAACGTGTCGCTTTTTTGTCTTTTTATGTCAATGTGTCCTGGCACATGTCAATTTGTCCTTTTGAACTAAAATGTTTCCAGTTGGCGACCCTGCCTCAAAGGTGCGAATATAATAACAAAACCGTCCTTGAGGTTTATTTCCCCTGTGCAAGTGTTTAAGTTTAGTTTTCTGGAATCCTCTTGTTTTAATTTTCTGGTGTAAGACAACATTTCTAAACGATCATTGAGAGCTGATTTAAATGTTGAAAATTTGTTTTAGGGTTTTATTTATGTTGAAAATAAGTCAAAATAAGCAAAAATACGATAATTTTTCTTACTTTTTAACCAAGTTTAGATCAATTTCGAAGAATAAGCTGTGACAAAAAGCGTAATTTTGCGTCAGCGGAAGAGTAGATATAAAACTAAAAAAATGCAGAGGCATAATAATCTTTTCTTTTGGTACCAGGTAGAGCTCTAGGCCTTTGCTTCTCATAAAACAAGGAAAGAAAGAAAAAATGACAGATTAACCCTGTATACAGCAAAACATTTTGTGCTCATGTTCAGTTTTTTACTCTCTTACAAGTGCTGGTAATAACAAATATTTTGTTTTCTATGTTAAAGCAGAAACTGCTTATGATGTTACCTAGTAGAAGTCTATTACAATTAAGACCATCGTTAAAGTTTACTTTGAAACTTACGAAGGAAAATAAATAGATTAATTCAATCTATTTATGCGCAGACAATGACGCATTAGGCACAAGTACCAATCTAAAACTAAAACTGAGGTCCCTGAAATATTTGCCAAGTGACATGATAATTAAAAAATGCAAATATAATTGCATATTCTTTTAAGATTACAAAAGGATAAGCAATGTAAGCTCCTCAGAAGTTCATCTCAATAATTCTTTGGATCAATCACCCTCTTTCCATAACAAAGATTTTGCGGTACCTACTGTAGCTTTGACATTGCTAGAAGCATCCTATATCTGGTGCCTGAAAGGAACCCAAATTTATTACGATTTAAAAAGGTTACTAAATGTATGCATAATCAAAGTTGCATGATCGGTATAATCTCATGATTTTTTTTCTGTGTGGGGGGGGGGGGGAGATAATACACTTTGGAGGAAAAAATGAGCCATCAACAGGTTTCATCCTCCTGCAGCGCTCTTGTGTCTATTAATATTTGCAAAAGATTGCTTTGATTAACATTAATTGAACATAACCTGCTTTAATCCAACCTACCTTGACTACCACTTTAGCCAATACGATTTTGGAAAATGGTTTCAACTGCAACAAAATCAATAGATAAGTTTGTGAGTAACAAATTATGTAATACCAAAGAGTAGTGGAAATTTTGGAAAAATAAATAACGTAACAAAAGAAAGACAATCAACGAGTTAAAATTTGTTTAAAGTAATACCTTCAGCAAGATTAGTTCTGAAACCTGGCGCATCAAGCAACTGACAAATTCTACAATTAAAAGATCTCATGTTTTTTTCTAAGACGAAAAAGGAGGTGGGTCAAAATTTAACAGTTTTAAACTAAAAGTGGCTTAGGGCATTTCAATTAATGTTGATATTTTTGTTAAGTACTATGGCGTTTTACCCCCTCATAAGAATTTAGGTCAGTAACTGGAAGTAACGCTATCTCATTCACAGCACCTTGCTATTCATTAACAGTGTAATTGTATGATTTTATAGCTTTATGAATGAGACTAAGTAAACAAAGCAGAACCAAAGTAAAGTACTGCGTTCAAACTTGGAAAGAAAAGATATATTATTATTTATACGAGGTGAATACCTCATTGACAACCTCCCATTCTTTACACTAAAGTTTCCCAGCACAATGATGAAAGCATTTACGGGTGCCATGTGCAACATGTTGTCTTTTGAAACACTTCAACTGAATCTTAAGCTGTTACAACATATGTAGACCAATCAGCTTTTCTATTCTTGAAAAATTGCGACAAATGCTTATTTTTGTTCAATTCCAATCGCTCTACACACCAACAGGTCTATAGAAAAGTGTTGGGAACAGAAACTCGGATTTTGGTGCAAAATTGGGAGAAGGAGTATAGTGCAAAAGCCAGCCTCAGACCTGAAACAATTTCCATTTTAAGTTTAAATGCTGCTCTACTTTCGTTTAAGAAAAAACTTTTTTTTTTCATTTAGTTTTTTATTTATTTATAATAGCAGATTCAGTGGTAAATAAGACGAGGGCTACTGCCCTATTCAAATTACAGTTTAATTGTTGCAGGTTAAGTTTTCGAGAAAAAGGGCTGATTAAACGTATTTCCTCTTTGAAATAAAATTCAACTGTCCAAATTAACTAAAGTTAACTCTAGATAATCCGACTGAAGGAAGCTATCTAAAATACAAGGGAAGCCATCATCTCGTGCAATCGTTGGCCTATATATATATATATATATATATATATATATATATATATATATATATATATATATATATATATATATATATATATATATATATATATATATATATATATATATATATATATATATATACTAGCTGTTGGGGTGGCGCTTCGCGCCACCCCAACACCTAGTTGGTGGGGCGCTTCGCGCCCCCCCAAGCCCCCCCGCGCACGTAAGTCGTTACGCGCCATATTAGTTAGGCGCCATTGTAGTTGTGTCCCTGTGTCCCACCTGTGAATAGAGATAGATATAAATATATGTTTTTAACTACGTAAAACATGCGAATATACAACATTCTTCGCTGTCCCATTGTCTGTGCATATAAATAGATTGTCAGGTTTACTGACTCTTTAACATGCAACATATAATTGTCCATGGGAAAAACAATCCGTATTCAGATCTATACCTCATTATTCTAATGATGTGTCCCTGTGTCCTGGTCGTCATTTTTATTCCCTGTGTCCCGGTCGTCATTTGTGTCCCGGTGTCCCAGTTTGTAATTTCTCTTTGAGTGTCCCGGTCGTCATTTATATTCCCTGTGTCCCGGTGTCCCGGTCGTCATTTGTGTCCCGGTGTCCCGGTCTGTAATTTCTATTCGAACAATCCCTGTGTCCCGGTCGTCATTTATATATCCTGCCTGTGCCCCCGGCGTCCCCGTTGTAGTTGTGTCCCTGTGTCCCGGTCGTCATTTATATTCCCTGTGTCCCGGTCGTGATTTGTGTCCGGGTGTCCCAGTCTGTAATTTCTCTTTGAGGTTCCCGGTCGTCACTTATATTCCCTCTGTCTCGGTCGTCATTTGTGTCCCGGTCTGTAATTTCTCTTTGAGTGTTTTTTCTTTTTAGTTTTTTTTTAGTTTTTTACCTTTTTCTTTTTTCAGTTTTCTTTTTCTTCTTTATTTTTCAGCGTCACTATGAAGTACATATCGACGAACCTTTGTTTTTTTAACTTACATCTGGTAGGCATTGATGACCTTATCCAAGTCAAAATCCCAAACCCAATCATCATCGCTATCATTTTCAGTTTTGATATGTTTTGACTCTCGCTGTCCAGGTGGATTTTCATCTAACTGCGCGGTTTTGCGTTCTTTAGCCGCAAGCCTGTTTTCTTGCTGTTCTTGTGATTCCTCGGAACGCTTTCTTTTCTTACTTTCTCTATCAGCAGCAAGTTTTTTGGCATAAACTCTTTGAGCAGCTTCCTCGGCTGTTGCCATGTCTTAAATACCGTTAATGACGTCACCGTCAAAGCAAAAATGACGACAACTAATTTCATGACGTCAGTCAACACAGAAACATGACGTCACCTGATCCACAGACAGACACACAGACAGACAACTTATTTTTATATATATAGATTCTTCGTAACGAAACGAGGTACAAGGTTCAATCTGCTACCATCTGGAATTCATTTAGTTTCATTCAGTTCATTTGAAGCAATTCTAGCAGATAAGATTGAAAAAAGGGCATAAAATGCTATTTGGAGGCTAAATTACCCACCCTCCTACTAATACGGAAATTCTCTGTCCAACACCCTTATATATTACGTGTAATTTTTGCCATAATCTATATATGTGTGTTTTATGGGGCAAAGAGTCTATATTAGCAGTTGATTTTTATGGAGTGAGCTTATGTCTAGAAACAAATTGCAAACTCAACGCCAAGAAAGGATCTGAGACAGACAGGCTAGACAAACAAGTTTTTAATAGTTGTCAACATTTCAGTTTGACGGACAGAGAGTTTTTACTATCTAAGTGGATACAATGTAGAATTTTGTCTTTAGTTGCTTAAAATGAGCATTAAATCCTTAAGCGTTAATTTGGATGAGCCTTATTTTAATAATATACGACTACTAATACTGACAAATTGTGGCAGCACCAAGCCGCCAGGAGCCAAACAGCAGAAAATGCTCCACTTTCAATCTCTTCCTTGCTTCCTTCTTTACACCCTTCAACATCATTTTACTAATAATACAGCGAATATGAGTGAATACATCCATTTGATCGATCGATGTACTGAATATCACCTCTTCAGCTTCACTTGCTATTAGTCTAAGTGACTTACTGTACTTACCATTAATTTTCATATCTATTCTTCAACCATTATTCAAACCTCAAAACATTCCAGAAAATCATTAATTTTCTTAACATTCTCAACTAGGATACTCAAATAACAAGCATAATCTAAGTCTAGGAGGGTATTAAATTCCCATTCGAGCCCATTTTCTCGTATAGCCTTTGTAATCTTTCAGAGGACAAGTTCATCAAAATGATCCATATAAATGGGGATAAAACGCTAGTCTACCTGACTCCTGATTAAAAATGAAGCCTGGTTTTTATTCATACCCCAAACACAGCCATGTCGTTCTCGTGCATAGCAATATTTGTTTTTATTTATTTATCTGGTATACTATATAAGAATGGAACCTTCCCTAGAGCTGTTCTATCGACTTAATCAAACGCTCATTCATAATCTATAAAAATGATGACTAAAGTAGTCTGATGACTGGAGTCACTTTTCAATTATTAATCTAAGAGTAAAAATATGGCTTGAAGCATCCTCAACACATCTCAAAACTGTAAGTGTAACTGTAGCCCACTTTCACCAACTCTTTACCTTTACCACTCTTTACTTTGTACCACTCTTTACCTGCTTATTATTTTTAATGCTTTTAGTGCTGTCTCTAATTCTTTATTGCAAATTAAATTTCTCTTCACTTCCCAATTGTTACAAACTTTTTCATTCTTTTCTACATCTTTTTTGGCAACTATATCAAAGATAAAAAAATTGTTTCTTTCATCTGAAAGTAAGAAGCAACATTAAACCTTGAAAGCATAAGAATTTAGATCTTACGTGAAAGGTGGGCTATTCCCTCCTAAATACCCCACTCTTCACCATAAAGTTTTTTTTAGTATTTTAAAGAATGAGCTTATTCTTGTTTATACGGCTCTTTGTTTCAGGAGTAGTTCTTAAAGAATTGGGACAGAAAGTCAAACTGAAAAACCTCTTGACAAAAAGTCAAAGCCTCCCCTCATGTCCGAAATAATTTTTGTTCGTTTGGAGTTTAAATATTGCTCCTTACTATCAGCTTAAAAGACCTATTTCTATTTATTTCTTGTCATTTTTCAAAAAAAGCCGGGAAATCCTCCTCCTTTTCGATAGAAAATCCCCCCCCCCCCATGAGAAAATCGTCCATGTCGAGTGCTTCCCATGCAAAGTGCTCCGAGACAATTCCTTCCTCGCTAAAAATACCCCTGTAACAGGAATTTGCGGAAAATTCCACTTGGAAAATTCACCTTAGTAAACTTTCATTTGAAAAAGACTTCGATTTCTGATCATTTTTCAGATCAAGCCGGACATCTTTCCTCCATAGAATTTTTTCCAGAAACAATCACTCCCTCTCCATGGAAAGCTGCCCCATGGAAAGCCCCTCTATTGACAATTTCTCAGGCAGAAAATCTCCCCCCCCCATGAAAAGAACTCCAGATGGTTCCAACCCCATTGAAAATCTCCCCGTCGCAATTCCCTCCGAATACGTCGACATGTAAAATTTAGTCGACACAGACAAAGTAAAGCAAATGAATGATTTTCTTATGAATTATGGAAATTTCCAAGGTTCTTAATTTTCCCTGGAAATTTCGCTCCTGGATAACTTTCGTCTCCACGGAATTCTCTCGTGAGAAATTGTTCCATAGCAGAAAATAGCCCCCCCAAAAAGTGTATGTGCAATTACCAATAACAAACACTATGTGTGAACTATGGGCAAATTTCACAACTTGTAACTTCAACTTTAGTTTAGATACTGGTAGCTAATGGCCATTTCTTTTTATATCAATACTCCCCTCTTATATGACCTAATATGTTTTATCTAGCATTCAAGTCCTCGGTTCATATTAACATAATCAACTTGACTGGCCATCTTATTATCATATGTGAGCACCATTTTAGCTTATGGACCATTTTATGAGAAAACTGAGTTAATTTTCTCATAAGAAATACTAGCGAGACCCGATTATTAGAGATTCTTCGATATCATAATTTTTTTTTAATTTCCATGTCAGATGCCAAATAAAAGATAGACTGTTGTGTCCACTCTAATTTCCAAAAATCACTATTTCAAGATGAGAAAAAGGAGAAACATAAATATCACACAGTTTGAAACACCTGAGTAATTTAAATTTAATGATGATTCAAGATATTTTTTTCGGTTTCTTTAGAAAATTGGTGATCAGTTTTGTTCAAATTCTTTTTCTTATCCTTTCTTGATGCGACAGACTTTATTTTTGGCTAGACGAAGGGTTATACGGTTAGTAACGTTCAGAGGGATTTTAATATTTGTTGTATAATTTTTTAAAACAGATTCATTCTTTTAGCATATAAGATACTTTTTATTTCTTCTTGTTTTTTGTCTTGCTATCCAAATACCTTGGGGTAAATTTTTCTATTATGTTAATAAATCCAAGATTGCTGAAACTTTTAGAAATGAATAATATTATATAGTAAACTGTGAATCTACATTTCATTAGTTTTTCTTTTAATATTCCTGTTCATCATGACGATTCCTTGTTTTGTTTTTATGTTATCACAAATAAAAACACAAAGCTCAAAATAATTTATTTTTCAGTAAATCCCAACTGATGTTCTGGACTTTAGACGGCGTAGAAAGTTTTAGTACTGCTACTACTACTGCTAACAACTCACCATGGCACCAAGCCACCTGAGGCTAACACAGTTATGCATGCTCCAATCCCAATCCCAGTCTATTCAAAGTCTCTCTCTTTACGCCCCCCCCCAGGAAGTTACCTCTTTCCATAAATCTTTCTTTATGAAATCTTCCACCCCGAACGAGGACGGCCTGCTTTCCTTTTAGCCCTAGACGGTTGATCGAAAAGGACAAACTTCGGCAATCTGTAATCCTTCATCCGCAAAAAGTGCCCTAGCCATCTCAACCTTTCTTTCATTATTGACCTAGAGAGCGGGTTTGAACCACATTTTCGTACAGCCTACTGTTTGAAATACGGTCAGTCAGCCGAGTACCCAGAACAACCCGCGGGCAATTTCTCAGGAAAACATCTAGTTAATCTTCATCCCACTTTTTGGAGTGCCCATGCTTCAGAGCTATGTTCGAAGGCTGTCATCTCTATCTTCCAATACTCCAATCTTTGTTTGCAGACTTATCTTCCTATTCTTACAAACTTTTATTTAGCTATGAAAAAAAACACCTGAGCCTTGGCCATTCTACTTTTAACATCTTCACTACCCCCCCCCCCCACCCGTTTTTACTAATAATACTATCAAGCTAAGTGAAGCTGCCCACCTGATTAATCTGTTCGTTGCCCAACGCCATCTTTCAACTTTCGCTTATTCTTATTCTTAGTGACGTAGTCTTCTTAACATTAATTTTCAAACCTATTCTATTACCCTGAACTCACAAAACCTCTAAACATTTATTCGTTTTGCTCACACTCTCATCTAGGAGGTTTTAATCATCAGAATAATATAATTCCAATAGAGTTTTCCTTTCAATTTGATTCCTTGGTCTGCCATTGCCTTTCCTGTGCTCCTTAAGACCAAGTCCATCAAATAATCTATATAAAGGGGGATAGAACACAACCCTGCTTAACTCCTGAATTAATACAAAACCAGCTGCTAACCTCATTTCCTACCTTAACCACAGCGGTTTTATTCTCGTACATACAACTAATCACTTTAAAGTATTTGTCTGGTATACCATATAAGTATAAAACCTTTGCTAAAGCTCTTCTATTAACATAATCGAACCCTTGCTCATAATATATAAAACTGAGGACCAAAGGTGTTTGACAACTAAGTCAATTCTCAATTATTAACCGAAGAGTGAAAATTTGGTCGACACATCCTCTAACTTTTTTAGAACCGCGCTCTTCTTCTCTTGAAACTTTGTCTACAGCATCTTTCAGTCTAAAAGTCCCATATTACTAAGTAATTTGCTACCTAGAGAGACCAGACTAATGCCTCGATAATTACGACACTCACTTTTATCACCTTTCTTTTACAGTAGTTTAAGTAAGGTTTTCTTAAAATGGTTAGGTACTTCCTCTTTTTCAAAAACCATATTCATAATCTTTACTAATTTATTACGAACCTCAGAGCCACTATATTTTTAAAACTCATTTACCCCACTATCAGCACCTGGAGCATTATTATTTCCTTATCCTTTTAGTACTGTCGCTATATGTCCCTCATAAAACAAATCTTCCTTCACATCTACTCCTACTCCTGATAGTGGTAATTTCTGATTGCGTTAAGTTTGATTCATTAGTTGTTATAATTTCTGCTTTTTTTTGGGTTTCATGTATTCACTGATAGTGATTCGTGTTTCTCTTATGCTTGAATTGCCATTGACTTCATTTCTGCTCACCTCAAACTGAATATAACCCTTTACTTTCTTTTCAAAAACTTCTTTTGTGATAAATTTTGTAATCAATTGAAGCGAAATAGAAAACAATCGTGTTTTCAGTTTTTTCCGCTCTTCAGTGATGTTTCATCTGACTGATATACCACCTTTTAGATCACACAAGCTAATCAGACCCATTCTTTTATCTATTATAGCTTAAATTTTTTTTGTAACAGTTTTTCTTATTATCAAAATCTCGATAAAAATTTTCAAGAGGTGCCATATTACATAACACTATAGAATCGAATCTTTAGAAACTACCCAGAGTTTCTTTTGTAAGTTGTATTTCATTGATTATTTAGTTTGATTTTTGTACAGAATAATCCGACATAATTTATTTTCAAGATTACAACCTTCCAAAGCAGCTAATGGCCAACAAGTACCTGTAGGATTCAACTGGAATATAACAGCGAAGAGATTCTAAGAATTCAGCCAGTGTCGCTTGGTAGTTTCTGATGTTTTCACGAAGAACCTATTTTATTATTCACGCGTAGACTAAATCTAGATTCCTATCTATTAAAATTAAATAAAAAAAACTAGTTTTTTTTAACCAAAAGTAAGGAGCGACATTAAAACTTTAAACGAACAGAAATTACTCCGTGTAAAAAAGGGGCTGTTCCCTTCTCAACGCCCCGCTCTTTACGTTAAGGTTTGACTCTTTCTCTCAATTCTACTTTAGTAAACAGTAAACCACTTTAGCGTAAAGAGGGGGGCGTTGAACAGCTGGGACGCTCGAGCGTTGAAATTTCAGCCACAATTGACCGCTGTCATTAACGTCCCAATATTCGTCCTTAACTTCCAATATTCTAATCTTGGTTAGCGGACTTGTCTTCCAATTCTTCCAAGCTCTTTCCAACTGTGAAAAAAACAGAGTGAAAAAACTAACTATGTGTACTAAATAATTTCCCGAAAAACTTCCAAATGTTCATCTTACTTGAATATAAATTGGCTCTTTAGCGTAAAGAGCGAGGTATTGAGGAGGGGGAGAACCCCCTCGTGCATGTAATAATTTCTCTTAGTAATTCGTAATAAATATACGTAAGTTATAAATTAACTTATGTAACGAATTTCTATATTCATATATTTTTACCGCAAATATGAGGGGGTTCGCACCCTTGTCAATACCTTGCTTTTTAAACTATAATTTAAATTTTGTTATAATTCCTTAAGATCGACACCTGAAAAGGCATTTCAATTTGAATAAATAACTCTTTTGAAATTACTGCAATTACTTTAGCGTAAATAGCGAGGTATTGAGGAGGGAGAGAACCCCCTCATGCATGTAATAATTCCTCTTCGCTATAAGTTTTAATGTTGCTACTTAATTTAACTTTAAAAAACTTGCTTTTTTATTTAGTTTCTTGTTCTTGCTTTTTAAACAACGATGAAAAATCCAGCGCCCTTTTCACGGACATTTTATTCCCGTATGATAAATTCCTCCTTGGAAAGATCCTCTCACTTAACACCCTCAAACAGCCACCCCCCAGCCACCACCACCAGAAAAAATTTTCCCTGAAAATGCCAGTATATTTCATAATAACCAATCCTACATGTAAACAATGGGCTAAGTTCATAACTTTCAGCCATTCCCCTGGGGACTGTGGGGGATTAAGTTGTTTTCAAAGACATAGTTATTAAATTTTTTTACTAACTTCGGGGAAAAAATTAGCGTGGGAGGGGGCCTAGTTGCCCTCCAATTTTATTGGTCACTTACAAAGGGCACTGAAGCTTTTAATTTCCGTTATAATTAGCCCTCTAGCAACATTCGAGGACCACTGGGCCGATACGATCACCCCTGGGAAAAAAAACAAAACAAATAAACATGTATCCCTGATCTTTCTCCTGGCAAAAAAAAAAAAATACAAAATTCCACATTATTGTAGATAGGAGCCTAAAACCCCTTAAGTAAGATTCTCTGATACACTAGAGCGTAATTTTCATCAAGATTCTATGACTTTTAGTGGGTGTTTCTCCCTTTTTTGAAAATAAGGCCAATTTTCGCAGGCTCGTAGCTTTTGATAAGTAACACCAAACTTGAAGAAACTTCTTTATTTAAAATCAACATAAGATTTCGACTATTTGTATGTACATATTGGTATCAATATGCCGTTTTTTAAGAGTCTCGGTTACTATTGAGCATGGTCGCTCCTTACTACAGTTCGTTACCACGAACTGCTTGATGTAAGTCTTCGCAATGATCTCTGTATGGTTTTTCGGATGGTTTTAGTAGCATGCGTTTACTCAAATATCAGAAGGAGGCGAATCAGACTTATAAGCCGACTTTTTTGGGGAGGAATGGGTGACATTTTCACTCTTTCCCAGACAACAAGAAAAATAGCCAAGTTATATCAATACGTTTTATCAATATTAGGATCATGCAAATTGTGTTTATACACAAATTTTTGCCGTATTTGAGCGGTTTCTAACTCTTTTTGAAATTTACATGATGTCATTTTCGCAATTTTATTTCACAACTAGTATTAAGAAAACAGAAATAATAGTTACCATTCCTGGATCAGCTTAAATTGGCAATTTTTGTTACTAGATAATTTTTAAACTCGTTCTTATACTTTCAATAGCTTAGCTTGTAATTTGAATAGTTTTGAAGAGTTATTGCTATTCCCCTTTTTAGGAGATTATTTGTGTTTACAGATGAATCAGCTGACAGATTTTTTTTTTTGATTTTTTTAGATATTATATTTAGTCTCATGTAAGGATAGTCCTAATACTTGGTACTTGGAAGCAATTTTTACATCCTATTTTGTCAAAGGTATTCAATGGACAAGTAGTACAGAGGTGCCATCTCCGAGGTGACATACGATTGTCGCAATGGAAAAAAGAAGTGAATGCTCCGGTATAAAATGAGCTAGATACGCGGATAAAATGAGCACAGAAAATTGATTGGTCTAGGCATAACAGTCATTTTTCTCTTTACGTGTCAAATGCCACGTGTCTCTTCTTTACTACGACAGCTTAGCAGATCGGAACTGTGAGGGCACGTACCTTGGTATATATTGTGATACCAGCAATGCTACCTCCTTCCCCAATTTAAAGTGAAACATGTGCAAGACTGTTCTGCGAATCAAACAACGGTTCGGGAAAGTTGAAATAGCTTTAAACAATGGATCTTGAACAGTTCGTAGTACCGAACCGTAAGTAAAGAGTGACTCCCGCTAATAGGATCCGAAACTCAAAAAAGGTGTTTGATAACAATTTAAGCATAAAGACAATCAGTTTTTATGATGATTCTAAATTTTTTAAATTCTTCAAGTAAAAACTATCCATTAAAAGCTACAAGCCTGAAAAAATTTGCAAGATTTCAGAAAAACTGAAAAATACACACAAGGGGGCTAATTATGTTGATGAAACTTACATTTAGAAATTAGCGGATAAGAGAACTATATTGCAGATTTACCAAGTTCCTATCTACAAAACTGCCAAATTTTTCACAATTTCGAAAAAGGAAGATCTTGGTTGCTTTAATTGCTTTTTTTAGTATAATTGTTTTTTTTTGCACAGATGATTGGATCCAACCAATGTTGCTAGAAAATCGAATAAGGCTTATCTGAATATTTAACAAGTCCCACGTAAGGCGTGGGGGAAGGGTTGCTACTGGAGTCACGGTCAAAATTTTTGTGAATACTTCAAGTTTTAGTTTCAGTTGCAGTCACAAGTAGTCGCGGTCGCAAGTGGTCAAACTCAGAAGTAGTCGTAGTTGCAAATAGTTGTAGCAGTAGTTGTAGAAGTAATAGTAGTGGTAGTAGTAGTAGTAGTAGTAGTAGTAGTAGTAGTAGTAGTAGTAGTAGTAGTAGTCGTAGTAGTAGTAGTAGTAGCAGTAGTAGTTGTAGTAGCCCTGAAGGTTTCAACTTATTAACCTTAGCCGTTCCTAAGAAATTTCAGATAAAACGTTTGTAAAACTTGGATGCATGTATTGTTTTTTTTTATCCCTCCACAATGAATTTGAAATTCCCTTGATCAAGACTCCCTCTTACTTTTCCCAGAAGCCACTGAAAATCTCAACAATATTTCCCAGTCTATCCCAGTATATTATCGGCATGGTACTCCGATGAAATGGATACACATAGTATCGTTCGATCCTTGAGTCAAAATTTAAGATCCACTTGATTTCTGGTCCTCTTCCCAATACTAGACCAATCTTTTAACTCAATATCATGAGCTATTCCTGATATATTGTAAATAATTCGAAAATTAGGTGATCGTACCTTTTTTTTTTTTTTTTTTTTGTCACTCGGAGTATACTCTTGAGAAATACTGGAAACTTGATATTGCAAACGATCACCAAAAGCTCGATCGAAATGCAACTAACAAGAAGCAAAACTTTTTTGGTCCACGTTCAGACCCCTACCCCCCAACTCTGAACAAAATCTGTTATTTTACTACCGCACAGAACGATCTTTCAGAGTTTCAAAGTAATCAAACACCCAGGATCAAAGACCTTTGTTTTTTGTTACGAAGCCTAAAAGTAAATGGGGGAATTATATAATTTGCGGCCGTTGATCCATGTACGGTCAGGATATGTTATCCATGCAGGCACAATTATTAGATTTCTTAATTTTGAACATAGTGGGTCTCTCAAAATTTTGATCTACGTCTTTTGGAGTTAAGCGAGGGTCAGTTGCTAAATATGGCTTCCTTCCAATCACTTTCAACCATTAAGGAAGCTACCGACACTTTTAATTTTGAATTGAAAGCCCTCTCCAAAGTTTTTACGACTCCTCCTTCAAAACAATTGGGCCTGGGAAAAAATAAAATAAATAAAGAACGTATGGAAGCCATATTGCGCTTTACCTAAGCAGTGGTATTGCAAAACAAGTTATTTCACGTAGCATAGATTTAGAAAGAGTATTCTTTGCATAAAACTAGAGGGTGACACTAAAACTTTAAATAGATAGAAATTACTGAATTTTGAGTGCCTGGTAGCCTTGCCAAATCCCTTTTATATTTTTAGATTTGGCCTAGTCTTTGAGAAATTTCTAAGAAACGTACAGTAAAGCGTAAGTTAAATTTCGACCTAAAATAAAAACAATAAACTGTTAGGAAGAATTGCAAGTGTCTGAACGTTTAGTGGAATTTTGTTTAATATTAGTTTTGAGGTTACTTTTAACTTTTTTGCAAGAAATATATCTTTTAAAATAAAATTCAGTAAGTTTTAAGTTCGTTTATTGCAAAAAATTACTTATCGCAATTCTACTGCTTACTTTGACTGTCTCTTTCGGAGACAAACTCTACTTCCACGACTGTATTGCAGGAGAGTCAATTGAAAGTCAAGCTATCTTGTGTTTTACAGAAAATTCAAAATCTTTCTATTTTGTTGGATCTGCTACGATCAAAAATAAAGTTTTAAAAGTAAAGGAGCACGTAGTAGCCTTGAATAGTTTTATTTTTCTCTATTTACTCCTAAGTTTCTTCTCCGAAGCCCTTCTCTCCTACACTAAAATCCCCCTTCACTCTGACTCACGTCCATAGAAACCAAAAGTTAAAAAACGCGTTTAAAAGAAAACTGCATTGTAAAAAAAAACTATCTGAAACTAGTTCAGAAATGGTAACTATTATTGAGTTACCATTGGTGATTTTAAAAAAAAACACGACACCCCTCGAAAATGGCGTCAGATCAAAATGGAAAGTTTACCATTGGAATCAGCATTCCAAGTGACTATTTCTTGACGTACCCCCTCCCATACTCCCGTTAACAAAAGTTCAGCTTCACCAAATATAGTTTAATACTCTTTATAATAGAAACTTCTATCAACTCAATGTTTTATAAAGGCCAATTAGAAATATATTTGCTGAATAAGGTCCAGTAACTATGCTTTTGTTGATGATATAACTTTCCATAGTCTTCGGGAAAAGGGCTACAACCTGCAAAATTATAGTTCTATAAGGACAAATAGATTGAATTCGACCATCAGCCACCGTAGTGCAGTTCCTAGTGCGTTAGAGATTGAATCAAAATTGCAATGGTTCAGTTTCTTAATCAGGCATTTTTTCATACAGGATTTTGTGCCTTATATTAAAAATCTCACATTCTTCATGGTTTTGAGCATCGAAATACCTCTCATAAAATGTAATTCTTAGTTAAATTTTGTCAATTATCTCCACACTCATCTACGGTTTACAAAGCTGGGATTTTTTCGATTTTACCGAGTCAAGAGGAAACAACGTCTCATAGGTCGACAGGATAGTTAAATTAAACTTATCTAAAGCCTATAGATATCATTTGTTTTTTATTATTAAAAACAAAAATCCAGTCAATAATCCTGACATCCCCTGCAAACTTATTGAGGAATCTTTTTTCAGCAGTCGAGTTACGATCTTCTTTTTTCGTATATTTTTCATATGGGAATTAATGTTAGCTATTAGTGGAAGGTGGTCCAAACCAGGGTAAGCTATCTCAGCAGCAAAATTTCTAATAAGATTAACTGACTCAAAAAAACGACTTATTGACTCAACTAACTCATTAATGGACGGTAGTCCAAACCAGGGTAAGCTATCTCGTCAGCAAAACTTCTAATAAGACTAAATGACCTAAAAAATGACTTAATAACTAAACTGACTTATTAACGGAGGGTGTTCCAAACAAAGGTCAGCTATCTCATCAGCAAAACTTCATATAAGTTTATTTGACTTAAAAATTAGACTGATTTGTCAAAGGAAGGTGGTCCGAACAAAGGTAAGCTATCTCATCAGCAAAACGCAGTGCAATGCTATTCATTATGAAAGAGGAGAATCTGTAGTAATGAGATTCGATATGTGTACTATCGAAGAGGGGAGTAGAATTGTTAAGTCACTGAAATTGAATTCATTCTGCAATGATGGCTGGTCGCTCTCAGAGCTTGAAGTGATGGTAGGTTACATGCTAATCTGTTTAGTTTTCATAATTAATTTTCTTTAGAAAATGGTAACCCTCCCATAGAAGTAGCTACAAAGTAGATTTTGAAAACAAAAGACCAATAACAAGTTTAACTTTTTAACCGACGATCATAGGGGAAGTAATCGACAAACACATATTTAGTGTTCTCCAGACTAATGGCTTACGAAGTGAAACCCAATTTAGGTTCCCTAGGGGTCACTCCACAACTCATGAATTGCATCGTCAGGTTGATTTTGTGACTGGTGCACTTGACAAAGGATACTAGCCAATACCAAACGAAATAAGAAAAGATATAAGAAATTAGACATAAGACATTTTATGTCGTAGATTTGAAGATGTTGCTGGATTCACGTAAGTGTCCAGGAATTTGCGGTGCTCTATCACGGTGGTTTAAAATCTACCCTTGTGGAATATTTATCCTAGTAGTATTAAATGGTCTCATTTTATCATCGTATCGAATAAAATCTAGAGTACGTCGGGGTTCCGTTAAAGGTTCTTTTGTTCAGTATATGTCGATACCATGCAACTTCATCTTCAAAATGTTGATGATATTGCTGCTGCTGATACACAGTATTAACAATATGCGCTAAGTCCATTGATGGAGGTTATGCTAAAAGCTAGGGAAGCGGTGAAAAGGATGGAAGTTATAATGAATCTTACTTTACTTGTCTAATATCACTAAGACCTTCTTTACTACCTTTTTGCAGACTTGGGAAATCCCCAGATTCTAATGGTCTTGTAGTTCTGTCTGGGAAGTACATTTAACAAAGTGTAATACTTAAGTGCCTGCAATACTTAAGGTTTTTCACTGATTTTATTTATCATGAACGCATAATAATGATGCTATTTATTCCAAGACTTCCAGAAGTATTGGAATGATACAGAGACTCTGGTATTTTTTTGCCCCAGCGAATCCTACTAATCAATTTTTACGGTAATATCTAAAGAGTATGAATTAGGCAAAAAAAACAGTAAGGATCATAGGTAAGTATGGAAAAGAAGTTAAGGATACATTTGCTTGTTTTAGGTATTTGGGTTTGTTGAAAGTAGATGAAAAACGTGATCATCAATCTGTGTTTATCGTTTTTAGTGTAAAAATTCTACAGAATGAAAAATGTTTTGTGTCTCTTTATCATTTTTGTATTTTCCATATTTTTTTTCATTATTTAAAATTGGAATAAAGTTGAAGAAACTGGGTATAATCTTATTTTGCGCACTGCCAAAACGTCAGTTTTAAACAAATGCAGCGTATGTAAATAGCTTAAAACTGTTTTTCTGTTGGTAAATAAAGAAAACTAAACAAATAAAAACAAATTTTCTAATTTCTTTAATGGGTTTCAAACTTACAAAGAGTGTTGGAAGGGACAAAAGGATATGAATAAGAAAAAGTCGTACAAAAACATTGATTGTTCCAATTCATAACACACAATATAGGCCCACTTTTTGTGACTCCAAATTTTGATTTATTTCTGTGAATCGGCTTAAAACTTAATTGGCTATAAGAACGGGTACGTCAATTAACACAGAATTATTTGAAGAAAATTTGGTTGTATTTATTGAAGATGTTTAATCATTGTTATTTTATCCTTTTAAACAACAAAACAGAACTTTTTTGCATATTTCTTGGCTTCCTAAGTAAGGAGTGATTTTGCTTTTATGTATTTTTTTTTTCACCAGCAAACCTAGTATGTAAGCAGAGATCGTAGAAACTCTTGAGGGAGGTCAGTCATTTGGACATTGAAATTTTGCCATTAATAAAAGCCACAAGCCAGGGAAAAAACGGCTTCCCTCCCATGCCGTTCTTCACTGTCCCTCCTAATGTCTAAAGACAAAGTATCAATAATTTGGCGTGACCATTTCATCCAGTATTTTCAAAAGCCCAAATAAACATTCCTCTAAGGCTCCCCTCCCCGTGCAGCAACTGGAATAAATGCAGTAAATTAAGAAACATGCCCATTGCGTAGGTCTAAACAAATGGTCTTAAACAAATGACCTAAGACTTGCCCACTGTGCAGGTTTAAAAATAGGTTGCATACAGGTTTGAAAAACCTAGCATCAAAGAAAAGAACACTTAAACTGAAATTAAAGGAAAAACACCTTTTTCCAAATATTAGGCAATTATATTGATCTGTGTTTTCATTTATTTTTAAACCCTTGTGAAAGAGAATCATTAATGATAGGGTTTTAAAGATACTTTTTCGGACCATGATTTAGGCGACGAATTACTTTCTAAAAGCTTCATTCACCTAACTCATCAAACATTACAAAAGAAATCATCATCTAGAATTCAACCGAAATTATGTCGAAGTTTTTTCTCTTAGGTCCTTTTCTGACTATACAACTGTGTTTCACAAGTATACAGGATAAATTACATACCTTTCTGTACCCAAAGAAATATTGTTTGATCTTAAAGTCTTTTGGGTTGTGTTTTCTATTTTTCAGTAATCTAAACACTTCTTTTTTTAAAATGTCCTCCCAAACTCAGCAATATACAATTTCTGTAGCTTAAAAAAGTTGTTGTTGTTTGAATGACACATGCTCTGGATATTTGTAATTCTTAAGACTAAACTGTTGGTTGTGAAATAGTGACAAACCATCTGTTTACTTCAACGCTCCAAGGGCTAATTTTATGTACTTTAAAGATCAAACGATTTGTTTGGATGAACTTAGAGACACAAATAAAGAAGCAAAAAGGCATTGAATTTCCATCATACAGCTTTGAAGTAAAGATGATGAATTTGACAGAACCCTTATGTAACTTCGTGCGTTTTGGTCAAGGGTTAGGTAGAAAATTACATTTTATACAAATCTAGCAATCACTTCCTAATTATATACAATGTTTCGGCTACTGAGTGTTTTGAAGGAAAGATGTAATCTGATGAGTCATGATACAGCTAGAACCAAAAATTATTTGGATTGAATACTTGAATGCTTCATTGACTTTCGAAAAAAAAATAATATATATGCAAAAACTTGTAACTCCGAGGAATAAAAAGTTATAACAGTTCTTACAAAAAAAATGAAAAATGTGGAAAAAATAAATAAAAAAACTTTAATCTCTTAATGGTCTGAAAAGAAAAAGGTAAAAAAAAAGGTAAAGGATACGGCATTAGACTTTACAGTTCGTACCGGCGGTGCTGATCTCCGTTTCTTGGCCCTTAAGCCAGGAAGTGCAATGGGGGGTTGGGGGCCAGCCATCCTGTGCTTTCGCACACCCTTCCTGTTTACCTTCCCCAGATTTCTCCAGGTACCCATTTACAGCTGGGTCGACTGTGGCTAAGCTTACAGAGTCACGCCACTGACCCCCGTTCTAAACTGAAGAATTGGGTACACTGGGACTCGTAAATGTCTAACTTTAAGTTAGACATTTGACATAATGCACCCCCCCCCCCCCTAATGTGCAAATATACAGCCCAAAAGTTTGATAAAGCTAATGAAATAAAACAAAATATGATGAAAATACAATACTTTGTTAGGAAAAACGTAAAATTAGAACTTAGAATTATGTACTCAGAACGCAGAAATGTCGTTAAAAATCGTATTAATGGAGGTCTTCCTTCTGCCTTTACTGCCGCCCGCCACATGTACTCTACTAAGTATGAATTTAAGTGATGGCGGGATATACCTCGGTCAAAATCCACTATCTTCTATCACTATGTGAAACAAACTAAATTGAGTTTTGTCTTTGTGGCTACGAAACCGGATTTTCTCATAGAATGTACCCGCATCGTAGTTTGTTTCACGAAAAAACCTAACTTCACTTATTGAGTGTGTTCTGAATAATACACAAGTACAAAATATATTTTAATGCTGTGATTATGAAAAATTCGTATAAATATACACATATTCAATGATAATCAAATTAGACTCGGGACAAACAGAAGTTGCCACAAATAAGATGGGATTGAAACCACATTAAACTCCCTAATGGCAAGAACACAACCTTGATATTCACTGGAAACGATTTTGCTCCGATGGCAATAATAAAATAATACTATTAATTGATCTAGTATATCAAATTATAGAACCAATGAATGATTTACAAAATGATTTCCTGTACAACTTTGAATTAAAAAGCAATTTTAACGGCACCTCAAGCTAATGAGGGCATATTGCTACTACTAATACTTCTGGTAACAACTCACTGCAGCACCCCACCACCTGAGACTAATATTGACAGGATTGTTCTCCTCCATCCGAAGGAGTTCCACTTTTCCCAAAAATCTCTCCTTAAGACATCCTCCCACCCCATTCAAGAGTGACTTTGTTTTTTTTTTACCCTAAACGGCTGCCCGATAAAAACGATCTTTGGAAACCCATAATCCTTCATTCTTAGAACATGTCCTAGCCATCTCAACCCTTCTATCATTATATCCTTAGCAAGCAGGACTGACCCACATTTTTCGTACACCATAATGTTTGAGACACGCCCAGTCAATTCAGGTACTCAGAACAATCGGTAGGCAAGTTTTCTGGAGAAAATCTAGCAAATAATCCACTGTTTTTCAGAGTGTCCATGCTTCAGAACCATACCTTATCACTGTCATCTTTGCAGCTACCATTATTCTAATCCTGTTGAGCAGACTTATTTTCCTGTTCTTCCAAACTTTTTTAAACTGTGAACAAATATTCTGGCCCTTTGGTATTTACTTTTACATCTTCACAGCACCCAAAGTTTTTACGAATAGGACTACCTAGGTAAGTGAAGTTGTTCACTTGATCCATCTTCTCGCTACCAAACATAACCTTAACTTGGTCTTTTTAACATTAATTTTCAACCCTATTATCTTTCCCCAAACTCACAAAATCTCTAAAAAAAAATCATTCATGTTCCTCAAATTTTCATCTAAGATGCTTAAATAACCAGCATAATCTAATTCTGGAAGAGTTTTACTTCCCTAAATGATTCTCTGTTCTCCCCTTGCCCTTGCTGTGATTCGCCAAAATGAATCCATATAAACAGGGATAAGACGCAGCCCTGCTAACTCCTGATTTATTACAAAACCAGCTACTAGCCTCATTTCCTACCTAAGTTGCAGCAATGTTTACGTCACACATCATACTTATCACCTTAATTTATTTACCTGGTATGCTATATAAGGAGAGACCTTCGATAAAACTCTTCTATCAGCAAAATCAAAAGCATGGTCATAATCCATAAGACCGAAAAATTTAGGGGTTTGATGACTCAGACACTTCTAAATGAGACACTTCACTCAGACACTTCAGACTATCGCTGTCTCTTGATGTTCATTCAACAATTATTAAGGTGTGTTATCTAAACTAGTAAATTAGTATTTAACTACCTACTCCTAATAAGCGAATATGCAATTATGCATGATTGTACTGACAAGAAAATTGAATGAAGTCCGTCAGATTGGCATTCAATTTAATCAGGGAACCACCTTATTATTTCAGATTTAAAGAAATTAAAAGTCAGTTTTGTAAGAGCATCAAAACGAAAACTAGTTTTAAACTTGTAGATCTAACCTGTAAACTTTCCTGTAGATCTAAGAGAGAGAATTTGGTAGATACATCCTCTGCCTTTTCTAAAACCACACTGTTCTTCTCTTAAAACTTTACTACATTATCTCAAGTCTAAAAAGTAACATCTTAGTAAGTAATTTGCTTCCTAGAGAAATCAAGCTAATACCTCAATAATTACCACACTCACTCTAATCACCTTTTTTAAAGAAGGGTTTAATTCCTAAAATCACTAGGTACTTCCCTTTTTTTTAAATCATACTCTTAATCTCACGTAACTTATCAATAACTTCATAACCACCATACTAAAAAAACTCATTTGCCACACTGTCACTACCTGGGGCCTTATCATTTTTTAATCATTCTAGTACTGTCACTAATTCTTTCATTATTTTTTTTATAAGATTTTCCTGTAGTTCAATAACAGATTAACACATTCTCAAAAGGTTCTGCCCATCTCACTTTAACTCTTTCCTTATCAATAATTACAGCTCCGTCCCCATCTTTAACTGGGGTGAGTCAAAATTGACTATTATGCGTCTCGCAATCCTGTGCCCCCCCCCCCAGCCCTTGGGGCAAGGAATATAGATTATGTACTGTGGCCATTTATTATTTGCTGGATTCATCATTGGGAGAAAGGGGAGTCAGTGATCTTGGGTATATCCAAAAAGGCTAATATTTTTCAGGAAAAATTTCAAGGAATATTGAGGTATATATTGAATTAAATAAAACGACACTATGTGCATCCAGGTTATCAAATAGGCTTATCTGCAATGCCTTAGGAACAGGTATTGGCATTAACTCAAAACGTTCAGGGCCACTACTGCTACTGCTGCTGATACTGCAACTGCTTGCGACGCAAATACTTGCGACTGCTGCACTTGCAACACGGCTAAGATTACTTACGATGGCAACTACTTGCAACTGTTACTATTAGTGACAGAGACTGCAACTACTTGCGACTCAACTACTTGATCCCATGTCATTGAGTGAAAGCACCTAAAAGGACGTGGGAGGGGTGGGTTGATTTTGAATCCTAAGGACTCAGATGTAAAGCTGGATCCTTGACTCAGACAAAAGAGATCATGAAACAGCGAAGTGCGTTTTCGGACAGTTTAAACCACAAAACATCAATTTTTGCTTGAAAAAGCTCAAAATACCACGAGGGTTTTTCCTCCAAGGCTTACGGGTTACTTCAACTCATTTAAAAATTATGGCCTCTTTCTGCTTCCATTTTATAAGTCTATCTTAATAAATCTATTGTCGAGCGCCATTTGGCACCTTCAGGAGGCATAGCTTGGGGATCACATGAAATGTAGAATTATAATAAAATCCTTGACCGGTAGCTTCGAATTGCACCTCTCGCATGCTTCTTTCATAGTCCCTTAGTAAGCGAAAACTGGAACCGATTGCGAAAGGCCAGACAGGACTAAAGGGACTCGGGAACGCTAAGATAGTTAGAAGTGGCCAAGGAAGCTCAATGGGCCAATAAAGGCTAGGAGGGTCAGAAAGGAAAGAATTAACTCGAGAGGACTAAAGGAACTTGGAAGGGATTAAGTATGTCGGAAGGTGAAGAACGTATATAAAATAGACCAAACAAGATTTAAACAGTCAAAAGGACTAAAAGAAGTCCAAATGGTGTTAAAAAGGGTCAGAAGCTACTAAGAAAGTTAGAACTGGGTGAAAGAAAGCGGGAAAATAAAAGATGTTGAAAGGGACCAAGAAAGTTGGAATGAACTAAATAAAATAGGTATTAACTATGAAATTCGGAAGTGGCGACAAAAAAGCAAAGGGATTAAGTAAATTTGGAAGGAATTAAGAATCTCAGAACCAACGAAAGAAAGGTCAAAGGGACCAAACAAACAAATATGAAACAACAACCAAACCAACGGACCAAACAAAAAACAACAACCAACAAAATATGAAAGGGACTAGGAATGATGGATGGGGCTAAAGAAATATCAAAGGAACCAAACAAAGCTTAGAGAGTAAGAAAAGACTAAAGGAAGTCCAAACGGAGTAAACAAATTCTTAAGAGACTGGGAAATTTGGAAGGGACTAAATGAAGTTCTAAGCAATTAAAAAAGGTGGAAGGGACTAAGAAAGTGGAAAAGACTAACGGAAGTCAGAATAAAACTAAAGGGAGTTGTTGAAAAGTATGAATATCAAAAAATAAAGGAGAAAATGGGAATTTGGAAGGGACTAAAAATGTCTGAAGGCAAAACAGGCGGCTTAAAGATACCAAAAGAAATTGGTAGGCTTACGAGGACTAAAAGAAGTCCAGATGCAAAAAAAGGAGGGATAAGAGACTAAAAAATACGGAAGGGGCTAAAGGGAGAGACAAAACAAAGACGAGAATATAAAAAAGACTCAATGAAGTCTAAATGATGTGAATAAAGTCAAAAGGGTCCAAAAATGTTGGATATTGCTAATGGTAGTTAAAAGTGACTAAAGGAAGTTAGAAAGGATTTGAAAGTCGGGAGAGACAAAAAGAAGTCCCAAGAACCTAATATCAATGCAAAAAGAGAAAATAGGAAGTCAGAAGGAATAAAGGAACAAAAGGGGACTAAGAATATTGGAATGTTTGAAAGGAGTAGGAGGTCGGGAGGAATTAACGGTCAGGTATTAAAGTCAGAAGGAACGAAAGCAATTGCATGAAAACTATGAACAGCTAAAGGGATTAAGAAAGTAAGAACAGGCTAAAGGATGTTCAAAGGAATCAGAGGAAATAGAAAGGGTTCAGAAAAATCAGAAGGACTAAAGGAAGTTGCCAGGGACATAAAAAGCTAGAAGGGTCTAAAGAGGTTCGAAACGGCAAAACAGGAAGGAGCCGGTCAGTAAGAGCTAAAGTAAGTCTAGATGGAACAAAGCCGAAATAGACTAAGAAAATCACAAGAAGGTTCAAAGAAGGTTCAAAGGAATCAAAGAAAGT
Source organism: Artemia franciscana (assembly GCF_032884065.1). Classification (NCBI taxonomy): domain Eukaryota; kingdom Metazoa; phylum Arthropoda; class Branchiopoda; order Anostraca; family Artemiidae; genus Artemia; species Artemia franciscana. The sequence goes on along the minus strand of NC_088863.1, from coordinate 64,531,200 downwards.
TAATAGAACTCCGAAAAGTCAGAAAAGACTAATGAGAGTTGGAAGGGACAAAAAAAGTTAGAAAGAATTAAAAGACGCTTAAAAGGACCAAATATAAATATGGCAAGAAATCCTGGGTTAATTTTGGTGAGGATAGAGCGGAGCCAGGATAACTCTCCCAGATATAGCCTATGAATTTTCAAGAATTCATTTTTGACAAATTAATCTAGTTTATTATTTTTTGTCGGGTTGTTTCTCAACCTTTTAATTTTGTGGAGTTAATTCAAAGGTTTTTTTATTTTTTTTATGAAAATCGCAGGTTTTTGTTTTTGGGTTTGTTTTTTCGTTGTTTTAAAATATCTTCCAAAGTTATCAATATTTCTGATTTTTATCTGTAAAGATTCTTAAGACTTTCAATTTTTTTATTTTTTTGTAAAGTCCTCAAGGATTTTTAACTTTCGCAGGAAGAAACTTACAGATTCTCAATTTTTTGCCTTTAAAGACTTCCAAGATTTCAAATTTCTATTAAGCTTATTTTTTTTTTAATTTCTATTGTAAATTTTCATACATTTTCGATTTTTGCTAAAAATAAAATCAGAGATTTAGAACACTAGTTGTAGAGTTTTAACAAATTTTTTAATTTTTTTCAGGGACATTCAGAAATCGTATTTTTTTTGTTAGGTATATTTCATTTTCCAATTTTTTTCTTCGAGTAACTTGTTTCTTTTTATTATTGTCAAGTAATTTTTTCATTTGTTAATTTTAGGCCATGTCCACATTAAGTATTAAAGTCGTTGGTCAAATTTTTTTCACTTGTCACTAATTTAGTATTTTCTGGTCATTTTCTTTAGCCTTATCATGCTCTGCTATGATAAATGCACCCCTAAAAACACAAAAAAAGAATTAAGATAACTAAAAATGGGAAAATAAATACTTCTGAATAATTTCAAAATACGTTCCACATATATGTTGGAAAATAGATAAAATACCACAAATTTTCCTCTCTTCTTCATTATAATTTTATTACTTTCAGATTTACTGCTTAATTTCGCAAGTGGCGGATTTTTCACAGGGGGGGGGGGGTTTCTAGCAGAAAGTTACTGTAAGAACGGGGGAGGGTTCTAAGGTAATCCACCCTGGGAATGAATTGCCCGGTGTTTCATAATGCTTGCATACAGGAATATGCCAAAAAGTAAATATGCCCTTTTGATTTTTTTGCATCTTTTATTTACTTGTTTTGGTAGTAGTGCAATTATTCTCCGATTTTTAACAAGACAATGTAATAACAAATTCTTCACCCGATCTTTACTGAATTTTAAGAGATGTTTCAGGTTTAATTGCATTAATTACAATTACATTATATCTTTGCATCAATATTGCTTACAAGCATCCTGGGTTTGTTGGTTCACATTATTTTGGACTTCATCAACAGTAGATTCATAAAGCATACTCTTCATAAAGCATACCTAAACATCCCCAGAAAAACTAATGTGAAATCTGGCTAATACCATCAAACTATTCACCGCAGCGGTATCAACTTTAAAGGAGATAATAAATAACACTTCAAAAAAGCTAATAAACACTAAACCCAAACTGATAAAGGATATTTTTCACGTCATGTCAGTCGCACTGAACGACTGCTGATCTTTAGACAATTATCAGCGAAGATATAGTTGGACAAGTTTATGATTATGCTCCCGTTAAGAATGATAAAGATGATGATGTTTTATCAAGTGATTAAACCCGTACAAGTATTTCTTCGCTAAATGTCTACAAACTAACACTAAAAAGAAAGAGTTAAAAACCTAGAATAAATGAAACTAATAAATACTACAATCAAAGGCAACAATCATGTATAAATATCAAATATTAACATCAAACCAGTCTTTCAGTTGAATACAAAAATCTTTTCAAACATTTCCTTAACCTTTTATCAGAAACTACTGAACTAGGTTCTAGGTTCTAGTTCCATACCAAAAAGTTGTAAAAAATAAACAGAGCAGAAAAACAGGAAGTGGTTACAAGTTCCACTTTCATCACAAATGCACTCTGTGCTTCTAACTTTTTCAATCTTATTTAAGAAATAATTCAACCGACAATGTCCAGTTATAATTTGCGTTATTTGGCGTGTAATATTTATTTTAGAAGCAGCTATTAAATAATCTTTTGATGGAAAGAACAGTATTGGCCATGAACTCTATTAGTGAAACCTTGATACCACTTTTCGTAGAGAGAAATTTTCAATTTACGTCTATCTAAGGGAAAGGGAGGTCAGCTATCATCTGATTGAACATCAAAAAAAAAACTTATGATCTCATCTGTGTATATACTGTGTGACTTTGTCCTGCTGGATATTGGGATGACTGGTGTAGAAAGTTCTGGCCAGTATTCTGGCCTACCCTCTTTTGCAGAGCGCATAATTGTTAACTCTTTAGCTCTTAAATCTTTTGGTAATACTCCTGCTAATGCTGTTAGTACGTCAGTTTTCCGTTAAGTATAAGGCCAAACTAATGACGTGGAGGACAGAATGATAAACGTGAACTGATCATAGTACTCGATATCTTAATTTGCTATGGTGTTAAACTCACCCCCGCAGTTGAATAGGTGCATAATCGTAATGAAATAATAATATAAATGATCATATCACAATAGAAAGCTTAATTGTCTTCGTATAATTTCGAGCGAAAATGATAAAAATTTCCCCATCTGAATAAAAAAAATTTCAAACAAGGATATTGCCCCAAAAGTTTTTGCAGCAAAAAATAAAGTGACGAAACATGTCTGCGTGTATCTTTATCCTTGATTAAAATGTTTCGTGTTCCATTAAATGTAGCTCACAGTAGCTATGGCCCAAGAAATGATGGTTGCTCATTGCTAAGTTCCCGTCTTAATAAATGACTGGCCCAAGTGCCAGTTTAAATGCGCAGCCAAAAAAACTATTTCTTGCACAAATGTGTTAGCGTGTGTATATTGAAATCTATCTTGTTTTATCGATATTTTTCTTTATTCATTGTTCTTCATCTTGGTTTCCAATAATCCATGTCGTTACTGCTTCAATGTTTGCTCGTTTTGGATTTTTTGCTAGCTATCATGAAAGATTATTCCATCAATATCATGAAAATTCACTTCCTTTTGTAAGCTCAGATGAAAACTCTAATAATACATGCTCTGCAGTCCCATGTTTATAATTTTACCTGATCATTTAGTAAGTAAGTTGAAGACGATTGTAGGCAAGAATCTTTTTATTTTTCTGGTGACCTTGATATACTTTTATTAACGTTTAGTTTTGGGATACTTTACCACATAGGAGGTGACTCTCTAATTTTGAAATTGTGTTATAGTAACTGTTGTAAAAAAAAATTGTGGGTCATAGTAGTCAAAACCCATTAAATGTTAATACTTATGGTAATGGTAACTCTATTACAAATTTGGGAGGGGGGTCACTAAAAACAATTAATATCTTACAGTTATTCAGCTTAATATTAAGGGTCTCTCTCCGTCAGTTGATCACTTAATACAAATTGTTTTGATGGGAAACAGGATTTTATTTGCTTGTGTGAGACTTTTTTGGAATGAGATAATCTATATATATATATATATATATATATATATATATATATATATATATATATATATATATATATATATCTATATATATAAAAATAAGTTGTCTGTGTGTGGATCTGTGGATGGATCAGGTGACGTCATGTTTGTTCGCATATGACGTCTGAATTATTTCACACTAATACAAAAGAAGAAAAAAACTAAAAAAGGTAGAAACTACAAAAAAAACTAAAAAAAGGTAAAAATCTAATAACTAAAAGAAAACTGAAAAAAATAAAAAAAGGCAAAAACTACAAAAAAAATAAAAACTAATAAAAAAACTAAAAAAGCTAAAAAACTAAAAAAACTAAAAAAAACTAAAAAAAGGTAAAAAACTAAAAAAAACTAAAAACTAAAAAAGAAAAAAACTAAAAAAAAGGAAAAAACTGAAAAATAAAAGAGAAATGAATAAATATATATAAAAATAAGTTGTTTGTGGGTTATGTCTGTCTGTCTGTCTGTCGAGTGACGTCGTGTTTGTCCGCATATGACGTCTGAATTATTTCACACTAATACAAAAGAAGAAAAAAAACTAAAAAAGGTAAAAACTACAAAAAAAATTAAAAAGAAAAAAAACTAAAAAAGCTAAAAAACTAAAAAAAACTAAAAAAAAGGTAAAAAACTAAAAACTAAAAAAAACTGAAAAAACTAAAAAAAGGCAAAAACTAAAAAAAAACTAAAAACTAATAAAAAAACTAAAAAGGCTAAAAAACTAAAAAAACTAAAAAAAGGTAAAAAACAAAAAAAACTAAAAACTAAAAAAGAAAAAACTAAAAAAAAGGAAAAAACTGAAAAATAAGAGAAAAAGAAAACTAAAAAAATACTAATAAATATAAAAAATATAAATATAAATATAATATAAATTAGCAATCAACAAAGCACCGAGACACAAATGACGACCGGGACACAGGGAGTATAAATGACGACCAGGACATAAGTAAAAAAAAAAACTAAAAAAAACTAAAAAAATGGTAAAAACTACAAAAAAACTAAAAACTAATAAAAAAACTGAAAAATCTAAAAATCTAAATAAACTAAAAAAGAAAAAAAAGAAAACAGGAAAAAAATAAAGGAGAAAAACAAAACTAAAAAACGAATGTATATACAGACCGGGTCTGTCGAGTGACGTCGTGTTTGTCCGCATATGACATCTGAATTATTTCACACTAATACAAAAGAAGAAAAAAAACTAAAAAAGGTAAAAACTACAAAAAAAAACTAAAAAGAAAAAAAACTAAAAAAGCTAAAAAACTAAAAAAAAACTAAAAAAAGGTAAAAAACTAAAAACTAAAAAAAACTGAAAAAACTAAAAAAAGGCAAAAACTAAAAAAAAACTTAAAACTAATAAAAAAACTAAAAAAGCTAAAAAATTAAAAAAACTAAAAAAACTAAAATAAGGTAAAAAACAAAAAAAAACTAAAAACTAAAAAAGAAAAAACTAAAAAAAAGGAAAAAACTGAAAAATAAGAGAAAAAGAAAACTAAAAAAATATTAATAAATATAAAAAATATAAATATAAATATAATATAAATTAGCAATCAACAAAGCACCGAGACACAAATGACGACGCTCAAAGAGTCTATATGAAGATGCTCAAAGAGTCTATGCCAAAAAACTTGCTGCTGATAGAGAAAGTCAGAAAAGAAAGTGTGCCGAGGAACTATCAGCAGCAAGTTTTTTGGCATAGACTCTTTGAGCATCTTCATCAGTCATTGTAAACTTAAACATTAATAGATTTCTACGTGAACATATGTCTTATATAACTTGAATGACGTCACCGTCAAAGCAAAAATGACGACAACTAATTTCATGACGTCAGCCGACACAGAAACATGACGTCACCTGACAACTAATTTCATGACGTCAGCCGACACAGTAACATGACGTCACCTGATCCACAGATCCACAGACAGACAACTTATTTTTATATATATAGAAGATAGATATATATATATATACTAGCTGTTGGGGTGGCGCTTCGCGCCACCCCAACACCTAGTTGGTGGGGGCGCTTCGCGCCCCCCCCAAGCCCCCCCGCGCGCGTAAGTCGTTACGCGCCATATTAGTTATATATATATTATTATGGACAGCACAATGGGATATTTTGTGCATATTAGCACAATGGGACAGCAAACATTCTTTGCTGTCCCATTGTCTGTGCATATAAATAGATTGTCAGGTTTACCGACTCTTGAACATGCAACATATAATGGTCCATGGGAAAACAATCCGTATTCAGATCTATACCTCATGATTCTAATGATTGCCCTTGAGCTTTGTTGATGGTGATTGCTAATCGACCATTCCCTGAGTCGCCATCGTCATTTATATATCCCCCTGTGCACCCCGGCGTCCCCTTTGTAGTTATGTCCCTGTGTCCCGGTCGTCATTTATATTCCCTGTGTCCCGGTCGTCATTTGTGTCCCGGTGTTCCAGTCTGTGATTTCTCTTTGAGTGTCCCGGGCGTCATTTATATTCCTTGTGTCCCGGTGTCCCGGTCGTCATTTATATCCCCCTGTGCCCCCCGGCGTCCCCATTGTAGTTGTGTCCCTGTGTCCCGGTCGTCATTTATATTCCCTGTGTCCCGGTCGTCATTTGTATCCCGGTGTCCCGGTCTGTATATACATTCGTTTTTTAGTTTTGTTTTTCTCCTTTATTTTTTTCCTTTTTTCTTTTTTTCTTTTTTAGTTTATTTAGATTTTTAGATTTTTTAGTTTTTTTATTAGTTTTAGTTTTTTTGTAGTTTTTACCATTTTTTTAGTTTTTTTAGTTTTTTTTTTACTTATGTCCTGGTCGTCATTTATACTCCCTGTGTCCCGGTCGTCATTTGTGTCTCGGTATTTTTTCCTTTTTTTTAGTTTTTTCTTTTTTAGTTTTTAGTTTTTTTTTGTTTTTTACCTTTTTTTAGTTTTTTTAGTTTTTTTAGTTTTTTAGCTTTTTTAGTTTTTTTATTATTTTTTCGTTTTTTTTAGTTTTTGCCTTTTTTTAGTTTTTTCAGTTTTTTTAGTTTTTAGTTTTTTACCTTTTTTTAGTTTTTTTTTAGTTTTTAGCTTTTTTAGTTTTTTTTCTTCTTTTGTATTAGTGTGAAATAATTCAGACGTCATATGCGGACAAACACGACGTCACTCGACAGACAGACAGACAGACATAACCCACAAACAACTTATTTTTATATATATTTATTCATATTTTTTTAGTTTTCTTTTTCTCTTTTATTTTTCAGTTTTTTCCTTTTTTTAGTTTTTTTCTTTTTTAGTTTTTAGTTTTTTTTAGTTTTTTACCTTTTTTAGGTTTTTTTAGTTTTTTTAGTTTTTTAGCTTTTTTAGTTTTTTTATTAGTTTTTATTTTTTTTGTAGTTTTTGCCTTTTTTTATTTTTTTCAGTTTTTTTTTAGTTATAAGATTTTTACCTTTTTTTAGTTTTTTTTAGTTTTTTAGCTTTTTTAGTTTTTTTTTCTTTTTAGTTTTTTTTGTAGTTTTTACCTTTTTTAGTTTTTTTCTTCTTTTGTATTAGTGTGAAATAATTCAGACGTCATATGCGAACAAACATGACGTCACCTGACCCATCCATCCATCCATCCACAGACAGACAACTTATTTTTATATATATAGAAGATATATATATCTTCTATATCTATCTATATATATAAAAATAAGTTGTCTGTGGATGGATGGATGGATGGATGTGTGGATGGATGTGTCAGGTGACGTCACCTGAAAAAACTGGATTAGGTGACGTCAAAACTGAAAAAACTAAAAAAAGGCAAAAACTACAAAAAAAACTAAAAACTAATAAAAAAAATAAAAAAGCTAAAAAACTAAAAAAACTATAAAGGTAAAAACCAATAAAAAACTAAAAAAAAAACTGAAAAAACTAAAAAAAGGCAAAAACTACAAAAAAAAACTAAAAACTAATAAAAAAAGTAAAAAAGCTAAAAAACTAAAAAAACTAAAAAAACTAAAAAAAGGTAAAAAACTAAAAAAATAAAAAATAAAAAAAAACTAAAAAAAAGGAAAAAACTGAAAAATAAGCTAAAATAAAGGTAAAAACCAATAAAAAACTAAAAAAAAAAGGAAAAAACTAATAAATGACGACACTCAAAGAGAAAGCGACCAGGACAAAAAACTAAAAAAAAAGGCAAAAACTACAAAAAAACTAAAAACTAATAAAAAAAATAAAAAAGCTAAAAAACTAAAAAAACTAAAAAAAGGTAAAAAACTAAAAAAACTAAAAACTAAAAAAAAACTAAAAAAGGTAAAAACTAAAAGAACTAAAAAAGAAAAAAATAAATGACGACACTCAAAGAGAAAGCGACCAGGACAAAAGGAATGTTCGATTAGCAATCAACAAAGCACCGGGACACAGGGAGTATAAATGACGACCAGGACACAAGTAAAAAAAAAAATTAACAAAACTAAAAAGAAGGTAAAAACTACAAAAAAACTAAAAAGAAAAAAAAACTAAAAACTAATAAAAAAACTAAAAAATCTAAAAATCTAAATAAACTAAAAAAGAAAAAAAAAGGAAAAAAATAAAGGAGAAAAACACTACAAAAAAAACTAAAAACTAATAAAAAAAATAAAAAAGCTAAAAAACTAAAAAAACTATAAAGGTAAAAACCAATAAAAAACTAAAAAAAAAACTGAAAAAACTAAAAAAAGGCAAAAACTACAAAAAAAAACTAAAAACTAATAAAAAAAGTAAAAAAGCTAAAAAACTAAAAAAACTAAAAAAACTAAAAAAAGGTAAAAAACTAAAAAAATAAAAAATAAAAAAAAACTAAAAAAAAGGAAAAAACTGAAAAATAAGCTAAAATAAAGGTAAAAACCAATAAAAAACTAAAAAAAAAAAGGAAAAAACTAATAAATGACGACACTCAAAGAGAAAGCGACCAGGACAAAAAACTAAAAAAAAAGGCAAAAACTACAAAAAAACTAAAAACTAATAAAAAAAATAAAAAAGCTAAAAAACTAAAAAAACTAAAAAAAGGTAAAAAACTAAAAAAACTAAAAACTAAAAAAAAACTAAAAAAGGTAAAAACTAAAAGAACTAAAAAAGAAAAAAATAAATGACGACACTCAAAGAGAAAGCGACCAGGACAAAAGGAATGTTCGATTAGCAATCAACAAAGCACCGGGACACAGGGAGTATAAATGACGACCAGGACACAAGTAAAAAAAAAAATTAACAAAACTAAAAAGAAGGTAAAAACTACAAAAAAACTAAAAAGAAAAAAAAACTAAAAACTAATAAAAAAACTAAAAAATCTAAAAATCTAAATAAACTAAAAAAGAAAAAAAAAGGAAAAAAATAAAGGAGAAAAACAAAACTAAAAAACGAATGTATATACAGACCGGTACACCGGGATACAAATGACGACCGGGACACAGGGAATATAAATAACGACCGGGACACAGGGACACAACTACAACGGGGACACCGGGGGAAACAGGGGGATATAAATGACGACCGGGACAAAAAAACTAAAAAGAAATAAAAACTAAAAACTAATAAAAAAAACTAAAAAATCTAAAAATCTAAATAAGCTAAAAAAGAAAAAAAAAGGAAAAAAATAAAGGAGAAAAACAAAACTAAAAAACGAATGTATATACAGACCGGGACACCGGGATACAAATGATGACCGGGACCCGGGACACAGGGAATATAAATGACGACCGGGACACAGGGACACAACTACAACGGGGACACCGGGGGAAACAGGGGGATAACCTGACAATCTATTTATATGCAAAGACAATGGGACAGCAAAGAATGTTGTATATTCGCAAGTTTTACGTAGTTAAAACCATATATATATATATATATCTATATTCACAGGTGGGACATAGGGACACAACTACAATGGCGCGTAACTATTATGGCGCGTAACGACTTACGCGCGCGGGGGGGCTTGGGGGGGGCGCGAAGCGCCCCCACCAACTAGGTGTTGGGGTGGCGCGAAGCGCCACCCCAACAGCTAGTATATATATAAAAATAAGTTGTCTGTCTGTGGATGTGTGGATGGATGTGTGGATGGATGTGTCAGGTGACGTCACCTGAAAAAACTGGATTAGGTGACGTCAAAACTGAAAAAACTAAAAAAAGGCAAAAACTACAAAAAAAAACTAAAAACTAATAAAAAAAAATAAAAAAGCTAAAAAACTAAAAAAACTATAAAGGTAAAAACCAATAAAAAACTAAAAAAAAAACTGAAAAAACTAAAAAAAGGCAAAAACTACAAAAAAAAACTAAAAACTAATAAAAAAAGTAAAAAAGCTAAAAAACTAAAAAAACTAAAAAAACTAAAAAAAGGTAAAAAACTAAAAAAAATAAAAAATAAAAAAAAACTAAAAAAAAGGAAAAAACTGAAAAATAAGCTAAAATAAAGGTAAAAACCAATAAAAAACTAAAAAAAAAAGGAAAAAACTAATAAATGACGACACTCAAAGAGAAAGCGACCAGGACAAAAAACTAAAAAAAAAGGCAAAAACTACAAAAAAACTAAAAACTAATAAAAAAAATAAAAAAGCTAAAAAACTAAAAAAACTAAAAAAAGGTAAAAAACTAAAAAAACTAAAAACTAAAAAAAAACTAAAAAAGGTAAAAACTAAAAGAACTAAAAAAGAAAAAAATAAATGACGACACTCAAAGAGAAAGCGACCAGGACAAAAGGAATGTTCGATTAGCAATCAACAAAGCACCGGGACACAGGGAGTATAAATGACGACCAGGACACAAGTAAAAAAAAAAATTAACAAAACTAAAAAGAAGGTAAAAACTACAAAAAAACTAAAAAGAAAAAAAAACTAAAAACTAATAAAAAAACTAAAAAATCTAAAAATCTAAATAAACTAAAAAAGAAAAAAAAAGGAAAAAAATAAAGGAGAAAAACAAAACTAAAAAACGAATGTATATACAGACCGGTACACCGGGATACAAATGACGACCGGGACACAGGGAATATAAATAACGACCGGGACACAGGGACACAACTACAACGGGGACACCGGGGGAAACAGGGGGATATAAATGACGACCGGGACAAAAAAACTAAAAAGAAATAAAAACTAAAAACTAATAAAAAAAACTAAAAAATCTAAAAATCTAAATAAGCTAAAAAAGAAAAAAAAAGGAAAAAAATAAAGGAGAAAAACAAAACTAAAAAACGAATGTATATACAGACCGGGACACCGGGATACAAATGATGACCGGGACGCGGGACACAGGGAATATAAATGACGACCGGGACACAGGGACACAACTACAACGGGGACACCGGGGGAAACAGGGGGATAACCTGACAATCTATTTATATGCAAAGACAATGGGGCAGCAAAGAATGTTGTATATTCGCAAGTTTTACGTAGTTAAAACCATATATATATATATATATCTATATTCACAGGTGGGACATAGGGACACAACTACAATGGCGCGTAACGACTTACGCGCGCGGGGGGGGCTTGGGGGGGGCGCGAAGCGCCCCCACCAACTAGGTGTTGGGGTGGCGCGAAGCGCCACCCCAACAGCTAGTATATATATATATATATCTATATATATAAAAATAAGTTGTCTTTCTGTCTGTGGGTCTGTGGATCTGTGGATCAGGTGACGTCATGTTTCGGCTGACGTCATGAAATTAATGGCCGTCATTTTTGTTATGACGATGCTTAGTATATTGTAAAACACATTAATTTGGTTAATAATATACCATTTAAAACACCAAAATGAACATGCTGGAGTAGTCACTCGGTGAGAGAGGGTGTCAGAACGGAGAATGAAGGTCCCAGGTTCAAATCCTGGTTAGGCTAAAAAAGGTAAAAAACTAAAAACTAAAAAAAAAACTGAAAAAACTAAAAAAAGGCAAAAACTACAAAAAAAACTAAAAACTAATAAAAAAATAAAAAAGCCGAAAAACTAAAAAAACTAAAGAAACTAAAAAAAGGAAAAAACTTAAAAACTAAAAACTAAAAAAAAACTAAAAAAAGGAAAAATGAAAAATAGAAGAGAAAAAGAATACTAATAAAATTAAAAATAAAAAAAAATAAAAAAGATAAAAAGCTAAAAAAGGTAAAAACCAATAAAAAACTAAAAAGAAAAAAAGGTAAAAAACTAAAAAAAAAATTTCATCTAAAAAACTAAAAAAAAATAAAAAAGGTAAAAACTAAAAGAACTAAAAAAGTAAAAAAAAACTAAAAAAAGGAAAAAACTGAAAAATAAGCGGGATATAAAACAGGGGGATATAAATGACGACCGGGACACCGGGACATAAGGAATATAAATGAATCAGAAAATACAACTCATGTTTCCAAATGACGTCGTTTGGAGCCCAAATTGAAAATCCAGATCAATTTATGTCTACTTTCAAAGTAAAAGGGCAAATTTATCATAGAGCAGGGTCTCTTCTACCATTCTCAGGCGAGAATCATAAATTTTTACAATTGTACTTCATCAGTGATAGAAATTCTGAATTGAATGCACGTTGCGAAATTTCTCCCAACATTGAAAGGACAATCGTTTCCCAATTACAACATCTTTTCCACGAAAATAATAATTTAGTGCGTCTGTTCAAAACAGCCATCGATTTGATGCCTACTTATACGCATAAAATTGTTATTTCCGCTGACAAAACGCCTCCTGGCCAACATGTGCGTAGATACAATGCTCCAACTATCGACGAAGTGGCCATCGTTATGGTCGGTGATCAGTTTTTACCTCGAGATATTATTCTCAGGGTTTCCACCACACGTGCTACAACTAAAAATAGGCCTACCAATAATACTTTTAAGAAATATAAACCCACCAAAGCTTTGCTATGGCACTCGACTTGCCGTAAAAAAAACAATGGAAAACCTAATAGAGGCCACAATCTTGACAGGGCCTTTTGAGGGTGAGGCTGTTCTTATTCCTCGCATTCCCAAGATTCCAACGGATCTGCCTTTTCAATTTAAAAGATTGCAATTCCCAATTCGATTAGCATTTGCAATCACCATTAACAAAGCTCAAGGTCAATCATTAGAAAAATGTGGTATAGATCTTAATACTGATTGTTTTTCCCATTGACAATTGTACGTTGCATGTTCGAGGGTCGGTAAACCTGACAATCTATTTATATGCAGCGACAATTGGACAGCGAAGAATGTTGTATATTCGCAAGTTTTACGCAGTTAATTTGTATTTTATCTATCTATCTATCTATCTATCTATATAAAAACGAGTTGTATGTATGCATGTTTGTTTGTTTGTAAAAAGAGCGTTTGCATATGATGTCATTATTAGTACATACGGCTTTGTATATGCAGAGACAATGGGAAGGCCAAGAATGTTGTATATTCGCAATTTTTACGTAGTTTAACTCCTGCAGACGAAATGAATGCTTGCCTAAAAAATTCTAATTTATAGGCACACGTAAAAATATTAAAATTAACTACAAATATGCGTGTCCGATTGCAAAACGATGACTCTGGTCAAACAGTAGACTCAATTTCAGGACGTATACAACTACCTGCTGATTTCTGTAATTTAGTGACGTCCAAAAATGAATTGATTGAAAAAAGTATTTCCGAATATTCTAAAAAATTATAAAAATAATAAATGGCTAAGTGATTGTTTATTCGCAATTTTTGCGTAGTTTGAAACACATATATAAATCTATCTATATTCACAGGTGGGACACAGGGACACAACTACAATGGCGCATAACTAATATGGCGCGTAACGACTTACGCACGCGGGGGGGCTTAAGGGGGGCGCGAAGCGCCCCACCAACTAGGTGTTGGGTGGCACGAAGCGCCACCCCAACAGCTAGTATATATATATATATATATATATATATATATATATATATATATATATATATATATATATATATATATATCTATATCTATATATATATATATATATATATATATATATATATATATATATCTATATATATAAAAATAAGTTGTCTGTGTGTGGATCTGTGGATCAGGTGACGTCATGTTTGTCCGCATATGACGTCTGAATTATTTCACACTAATACAAAAGAAGAAAAAACTAAAAAAGGTAAAAACTACAAAAAAAACTAAAAAGAAAAAAAAACTAAAAAAGCTAAAAAACTAAAAAAAAACTAAAAAAAGGTAAAAATCTAATAACTAAAAAAAAAACTGAAAAAAATAAAAAAAGGCAAAAACTACAAAAAAAAATAAAAACTAATAAAAAAACTAAAAAAGCTAAAAAACTAAAAAAACTAAAAAAAACTAAAAAAAGGTAAAAAACTAAAAACTAAAAAAGAAAAAAACTAAAAAAAAAGGAAAAAACTGAAAAATAAAAGAGAAAAAGAAAACTAAAAAAATATGAATAAATATATATAAAAATAAGTTGTTTGTGGGTTATGTCTGTCTGTCTGTCTGTCGAGTGACGTCGTGTTTGTCCGCATATGACGTCTGAATTATTTCACACTAATAAAAAAGAAGAAAAAAAACTAAAAAAGGTAAAAACTACAAAAAAACTAAAAGAAAAAAAAAATAAAAAGCTAAAAAACTAAAAAAAACTAAAAAAAGGTAAAAAACTAAAAACTAAAAAAAACTGAAAAAACTAAAAAAAGGCAAAAACTAAAAAAAAAACTAAAAACTAATAAAAAAACTAAAAAAGCTAAAAAACTAAAAAAACTAAAAAAATTAAAAAAAGGTAAAAAACAAAAAAAAACTAAAAACTAAAAAAGAAAAAACTAAAAAAAAGGAAAAAACTGAAAAATAAGAGAAAAAGAAAACTAAAAAAATATTTATAAATATAAAAAATATAAATATAAATATAATATAAATTAGCAATCAACAAAGCACCGAGACACAAATGACGACCGGGACACAGGGAGTATAAATGACGACCAGGACATAAGTAAAAAAAAAAACTAAAAAAACTAAAAAAATGGTAAAAACTACAAAAAAACTAAAAACTAATAAAAAAACTAAAAAATCTAAAAATCTAAATAAACTAAAAAAGAAAAAAAAGAAAAAAGGAAAAAAATAAAGGAGAAAAACAAAACTAAAAAACGAATGTATATACAGACCGGGACACCGGGATACAAATGACGACCGGGACACAGGGAATATAAATGACGACCGGGACACAGGGACACAACTACAATGGGGACGCCGGGGGGCACAGGGGGATATAAATGACGACCGGGACACCGGGACACAAGGAATATAAATGACGCCCGGGACACTCAAAGAGAAATCACAGACTGGAACACCGGGACACAAATGACGACCGGGACACAGGGAATATAAATGACGACCGGACACAGGGACATAACTACAAAGGGGACGCCGGGGTGCACAGGGGGATATATAAATGACGATGGCGACTCAGGGAATGGTCGATTAGCAATCACCATCAACAAAGCTCAAGGGCAATCATTAGAATCATGAGGTATATATCTGAATACGGATTATTTTCCCATGGACCATTATATGTTGCATGTTCAAGAGTCGGTAAACCTGAAAATCTATTTATATGCACAGACAATGGGACAGCAAAGAATGTTGTATATTCGCAAGTTTTACGTAGTTAAAAGCATATATATATATATATATATATATATATATATATATATATATATATATATATATATATATATATATATATATATATATATATCTATCTATCTATATTCACAGGTGGGACATAGGGACACAACTAAAATGGCGCGTAACTAATATGGAACGTAACGACTTACGCGCGCGGGGGGGCTTGGGGGGGGCACGAAGCGCCCCCACCAACTAGGTGTTGGGGTGGCGCGAAGCGCCACCCCAACAGCTAGTATATATATAAAAATAAGTTGTCTGTGGATGTGTCTGTCAGGTGACGTCATGTTTGTGTGTTGACTGACGTCATGAAGTTAGTTGTCGTCATTTTTGTTATGACGGTGACGTCATTAAAGATATATAAGACATGCGTTCATGTAGAAATCTATTAATGTTTAACTTTAAAATGACTGATGAACTTACAATGGCAACAGCCGAGGAAGATGCTCAAAGAGTCTATGCCAAAAAACTTGCTGCTGATAGAGAAAGTCAGAAAAGAAAGCGTGCCGAGGAATCAAAAGAACAGCAAGGAAACAGGCTTGAGGCTGATAGAGAAAGAAAGAACAGAAAGCGTGCCGAGGAACTACCAGAGCAACGCGAAAGCAGACTTGCTGCTAAAAGAGAAAGTGAAAAAAGAAGGCGTGCCGAGGAACTACCAGAGCAACATG
>NC_088863.1:64422789-64515281 GCF_032884065.1 Artemia franciscana | reverse complement strand
AAACTACAAAAAACTAAAAACTAATAAAAAAAATAAAAAAGCTAAAAAACTAAAAAAACTAAAAAAAGGTAAAAAACTAAAAAAACTAAAAACTAAAAAAAAACTAAAAAAGGTAAAAACTAAAAGAACTAAAAAAGAAAAAAATAAATGACGACACTCAAAGAGAAAGCGACCAGGACAAAAGGAATGTTCGATTAGCAATCAACAAAGCACCGGGACACAGGGAGTATAAATGACGACCAGGACACAAGTAAAAAAAAAAATTAACAAAACTAAAAAGAAGGTAAAAACTACAAAAAAACTAAAAAGAAAAAAAAACTAAAAACTAATAAAAAAACTAAAAAATCTAAAAATCTAAATAAACTAAAAAAGAAAAAAAAAGGAAAAAAATAAAGGAGAAAAACAAAACTAAAAAACGAATGTATATACAGACCGGTACACCGGGATACAAATGACGACCGGGACACAGGGAATATAAATAACGACCGGGACACAGGGACACAACTACAACGGGGACACCGGGGGAAACAGGGGGATATAAATGACGACCGGGACAAAAAAACTAAAAAGAAATAAAAACTAAAAACTAATAAAAAAAACTAAAAAATCTAAAAATCTAAATAAGCTAAAAAAGAAAAAAAAAGGAAAAAAATAAAGGAGAAAAACAAAACTAAAAAACGAATGTATATACAGACCGGGACACCGGGATACAAATGATGACCGGGACCCGGGACACAGGGAATATAAATGACGACCGGGACACAGGGACACAACTACAACGGGGACACCGGGGGAAACAGGGGGATAACCTGACAATCTATTTATATGCAAAGACAATGGGACAGCAAAGAATGTTGTATATTCGCAAGTTTTACGTAGTTAAAACCATATATATATATATATCTATATTCACAGGTGGGACATAGGGACACAACTACAATGGCGCGTAACTATTATGGCGCGTAACGACTTACGCGCGCGGGGGGGCTTGGGGGGGGCGCGAAGCGCCCCCACCAACTAGGTGTTGGGGTGGCGCGAAGCGCCACCCCAACAGCTAGTATATATATAAAAATAAGTTGTCTGTCTGTGGATGTGTGGATGGATGTGTGGATGGATGTGTCAGGTGACGTCACCTGAAAAAACTGGATTAGGTGACGTCAAAACTGAAAAAACTAAAAAAAGGCAAAAACTACAAAAAAAAACTAAAAACTAATAAAAAAAAATAAAAAAGCTAAAAAACTAAAAAAACTATAAAGGTAAAAACCAATAAAAAACTAAAAAAAAAACTGAAAAAACTAAAAAAAGGCAAAAAACTACAAAAAAAAACTAAAAACTAATAAAAAAAGTAAAAAAGCTAAAAAACTAAAAAAACTAAAAAAACTAAAAAAAGGTAAAAAACTAAAAAAAAATAAAAAATAAAAAAAAACTAAAAAAAAGGAAAAAACTGAAAAATAAGCTAAAATAAAGGTAAAAACCAATAAAAAACTAAAAAAAAAAGGAAAAAACTAATAAATGACGACACTCAAAGAGAAAGCGACCAGGACAAAAAACTAAAAAAAAAGGCAAAAACTACAAAAAAACTAAAAACTAATAAAAAAAATAAAAAAGCTAAAAAACTAAAAAAACTAAAAAAAGGTAAAAAACTAAAAAAACTAAAAACTAAAAAAAAACTAAAAAAGGTAAAAACTAAAAGAACTAAAAAAGAAAAAAATAAATGACGACACTCAAAGAGAAAGCGACCAGGACAAAAGGAATGTTCGATTAGCAATCAACAAAGCACCGGGACACAGGGAGTATAAATGACGACCAGGACACAAGTAAAAAAAAAAATTAACAAAACTAAAAAGAAGGTAAAAACTACAAAAAAACTAAAAAGAAAAAAAAACTAAAAACTAATAAAAAAACTAAAAAATCTAAAAATCTAAATAAACTAAAAAAGAAAAAAAAAGGAAAAAAATAAAGGAGAAAAACAAAACTAAAAAACGAATGTATATACAGACCGGTACACCGGGATACAAATGACGACCGGGACACAGGGAATATAAATAACGACCGGGACACAGGGACACAACTACAACGGGGACACCGGGGGAAACAGGGGGATATAAATGACGACCGGGACAAAAAAACTAAAAAGAAATAAAAACTAAAAACTAATAAAAAAAACTAAAAAATCTAAAAATCTAAATAAGCTAAAAAAGAAAAAAAAAGGAAAAAAATAAAGGAGAAAAACAAAACTAAAAAACGAATGTATATACAGACCGGGACACCGGGATACAAATGATGACCGGGACGCGGGACACAGGGAATATAAATGACGACCGGGACACAGGGACACAACTACAACGGGGACACCGGGGGAAACAGGGGGATAACCTGACAATCTATTTATATGCAAAGACAATGGGGCAGCAAAGAATGTTGTATATTCGCAAGTTTTACGTAGTTAAAACCATATATATATATATATATCTATATTCACAGGTGGGACATAGGGACACAACTACAATGGCGCGTAACGACTTACGCGCGCGGGGGGGGCTTGGGGGGGGCGCGAAGCGCCCCCACCAACTAGGTGTTGGGGTGGCGCGAAGCGCCACCCCAACAGCTAGTATATATATATATATATCTATATATATAAAAATAAGTTGTCTTTCTGTCTGTGGGTCTGTGGATCTGTGGATCAGGTGACGTCATGTTTCGGCTGACGTCATGAAATTAATGGCCGTCATTTTTGTTATGACGATGCTTAGTATATTGTAAAACACATTAATTTGGTTAATAATATACCATTTAAAACACCAAAATGAACATGCTGGAGTAGTCACTCGGTGAGAGAGGGTGTCAGAACGGAGAATGAAGGTCCCAGGTTCAAATCCTGGTTAGGCTAAAAAAGGTAAAAAACTAAAAACTAAAAAAAAAACTGAAAAAACTAAAAAAAGGCAAAAACTACAAAAAAAACTAAAAACTAATAAAAAAATAAAAAAGCCGAAAAACTAAAAAAACTAAAGAAACTAAAAAAAGGAAAAAACTTAAAAACTAAAAACTAAAAAAAACTAAAAAAAGGAAAAATGAAAATAGAAGAGAAAAAGAATACTAATAAAATTAAAAATAAAAAAAAATAAAAAAGATAAAAAGCTAAAAAAGGTAAAAACCAATAAAAAACTAAAAAGAAAAAAAGGTAAAAAACTAAAAAAAAAATTTCATCTAAAAAACTAAAAAAAAATAAAAAAGGTAAAAACTAAAAGAACTAAAAAAGTAAAAAAAAAACTAAAAAAAGGAAAAAACTGAAAATAAGCGGGATATAAAACAGGGGGATATAAATGACGACCGGGACACCGGGACATAAGGAATATAAATGAATCAGAAAATACAACTTATGTTTCCAAATGACGTCGTTTGGAGCCCAAATTGAAAATCCAGATCAATTTATGTCTACTTTCAAAGTAAAAGGGCAAATTTATCATAGAGCAGGGTCTCTTCTACCATTCTCAGGCGAGAATCATAAATTTTTACAATTGTACTTCATCAGTGATAGAAATTCTGAATTGAATGCACGTTGCGAAATTTCTCCCAACATTGAAAGGACAATCGTTTCCCAATTACAACATCTTTTCCACGAAAATAATAATTTAGTGCGTCTGTTCAAAACAGCCATCGATTTGATGCCTACTTATACGCATAAAATTGTTATTTCCGCTGACAAAACGCCTCCTGGCCAACATGTGCGTAGATACAATGCTCCAACTATCGACGAAGTGGCCATCGTTATGGTCGGTGATCAGTTTTTACCTCGAGATATTATTCTCAGGGTTTCCACCACACGTGCTACAACTAAAAATAGGCCTACCAATAATACTTTTAAGAAATATAAACCCACCAAAGCTTTGCTATGGCACTCGACTTGCCGTAAAAAAAACAATGGAAAACCTAATAGAGGCCACAATCTTGACAGGGCCTTTTGAGGGTGAGGCTGTTCTTATTCCTCGCATTCCCAAGATTCCAACGGATCTGCCTTTTCAATTTAAAAGATTGCAATTCCCAATTCGATTAGCATTTGCAATCACCATTAACAAAGCTCAAGGTCAATCATTAGAAAAATGTGGTATAGATCTTAATACTGATTGTTTTTCCCATTGACAATTGTACGTTGCATGTTCGAGGGTCGGTAAACCTGACAATCTATTTATATGCAGCGACAATTGGACAGCGAAGAATGTTGTATATTCGCAAGTTTTACGCAGTTAATTTGTATTTTATCTATCTATCTATCTATCTATCTATATAAAAACGAGTTGTATGTATGCATGTTTGTTTGTTTGTAAAAAGAGCGTTTGCATATGATGTCATTATTAGTACATACGGCTTTGTATATGCAGAGACAATGGGAAGGCCAAGAATGTTGTATATTCGCAATTTTTACGTAGTTTAACTCCTGCAGACGAAATGAATGCTTGCCTAAAAAATTCTAATTTATAGGCACACGTAAAAATATTAAAATTAACTACAAATATGCGTGTCCGATTGCAAAACGATGACTCTGGTCAAACAGTAGACTCAATTTCAGGACGTATACAACTACCTGCTGATTTCTGTAATTTAGTGACGTCCAAAAATGAATTGATTGAAAAAGTATTTCCGAATATTCTAAAAAATTATAAAAATAATAAATGGCTAAGTGATTGTTTATTCGCAATTTTTGCGTAGTTTGAAACACATATATAAATCTATCTATATTCACAGGTGGGACACAGGGACACAACTACAATGGCGCATAACTAATATGGCGCGTAACGACTTACGCACGCGGGGGGGCTTAAGGGGGGCGCGAAGCGCCCCACCAACTAGGTGTTGGGGTGGCACGAAGCGCCACCCCAACAGCTAGTATATATATATATATATATATATATATATATATATATATATATATATATATATATATATATATATATATCTATATCTATATATATATATATATATATATATATATATATATATATATATATATCTATATATATAAAAATAAGTTGTCTGTGTGTGGATCTGTGGATCAGGTGACGTCATGTTTGTCCGCATATGACGTCTGAATTATTTCACACTAATACAAAAGAAGAAAAAACTAAAAAAGGTAAAAACTACAAAAAAAACTAAAAAGAAAAAAAAACTAAAAAAGCTAAAAAACTAAAAAAAAACTAAAAAAAGGTAAAAATCTAATAACTAAAAAAAAAACTGAAAAAAATAAAAAAAGGCAAAAACTACAAAAAAAAATAAAAACTAATAAAAAAACTAAAAAAGCTAAAAAACTAAAAAAACTAAAAAAAACTAAAAAAAGGTAAAAAACTAAAAACTAAAAAAGAAAAAAACTAAAAAAAAGGAAAAAACTGAAAAATAAAAGAGAAAAAGAAAACTAAAAAAATATGAATAAATATATATAAAAATAAGTTGTTTGTGGGTTATGTCTGTCTGTCTGTCTGTCGAGTGACGTCGTGTTTGTCCGCATATGACGTCTGAATTATTTCACACTAATAAAAAAGAAGAAAAAAAACTAAAAAAGGTAAAAAACTACAAAAAAACTAAAAAGAAAAAAAAATAAAAAAGCTAAAAAACTAAAAAAAACTAAAAAAAGGTAAAAAACTAAAAACTAAAAAAAACTGAAAAAACTAAAAAAAGGCAAAAACTAAAAAAAAAACTAAAAACTAATAAAAAAACTAAAAAAGCTAAAAAACTAAAAAAACTAAAAAAATTAAAAAAAGGTAAAAAACAAAAAAAAACTAAAAACTAAAAAAGAAAAAACTAAAAAAAAGGAAAAAACTGAAAAATAAGAGAAAAAGAAAACTAAAAAAATATTTATAAATATAAAAAATATAAATATAAATATAATATAAATTAGCAATCAACAAAGCACCGAGACACAAATGACGACCGGGACACAGGGAGTATAAATGACGACCAGGACATAAGTAAAAAAAAAAACTAAAAAAACTAAAAAAATGGTAAAAACTACAAAAAAACTAAAAACTAATAAAAAAACTAAAAAATCTAAAAATCTAAATAAACTAAAAAAGAAAAAAAAGAAAAAAGGAAAAAAATAAAGGAGAAAAACAAAACTAAAAAACGAATGTATATACAGACCGGGACACCGGGATACAAATGACGACCGGGACACAGGGAATATAAATGACGACCGGGACACAGGGACACAACTACAATGGGGACGCCGGGGGGCACAGGGGGATATAAATGACGACCGGGACACCGGGACACAAGGAATATAAATGACGCCCGGGACACTCAAAGAGAAATCACAGACTGGAACACCGGGACACAAATGACGACCGGGACACAGGGAATATAAATGACGACCGGGACACAGGGACATAACTACAAAGGGGACGCCGGGGTGCACAGGGGGATATATAAATGACGATGGCGACTCAGGGAATGGTCGATTAGCAATCACCATCAACAAAGCTCAAGGGCAATCATTAGAATCATGAGGTATATATCTGAATACGGATTATTTTCCCATGGACCATTATATGTTGCATGTTCAAGAGTCGGTAAACCTGAAAATCTATTTATATGCACAGACAATGGGACAGCAAAGAATGTTGTATATTCGCAAGTTTTACGTAGTTAAAAGCATATATATATATATATATATATATATATATATATATATATATATATATATATATATATATATATATATATATATATATATATATCTATCTATCTATATTCACAGGTGGGACATAGGGACACAACTAAAATGGCGCGTAACTAATATGGAACGTAACGACTTACGCGCGCGGGGGGGCTTGGGGGGGGCACGAAGCGCCCCCACCAACTAGGTGTTGGGGTGGCGCGAAGCGCCACCCCAACAGCTAGTATATATATAAAAATAAGTTGTCTGTGGATGTGTCTGTCAGGTGACGTCATGTTTGTGTGTTGACTGACGTCATGAAGTTAGTTGTCGTCATTTTTGTTATGACGGTGACGTCATTAAAGATATATAAGACATGCGTTCATGTAGAAATCTATTAATGTTTAACTTTAAAATGACTGATGAACTTACAATGGCAACAGCCGAGGAAGATGCTCAAAGAGTCTATGCCAAAAAACTTGCTGCTGATAGAGAAAGTCAGAAAAGAAAGCGTGCCGAGGAATCAAAAGAACAGCAAGGAAACAGGCTTGAGGCTGATAGAGAAAGAAAGAACAGAAAGCGTGCCGAGGAACTACCAGAGCAACGCGAAAGCAGACTTGCTGCTAAAAGAGAAAGTGAAAAAAGAAGGCGTGCCGAGGAACTACCAGAGCAACATGAAACCAGACTTGCTGCTAAAAGAGAATGTGAAAAAAGAAGGCGTGCCGAGGAATCACAAGAACAGCAAGAAATCAGGCTTGCTGCTGATAGAGAAAGCAAGAAAAGAAAGCGTGCCGAGGAATCAGAGCAACCTGAAAGTTATTGCCTGGCATTCAGGTACAGCCCAGTCGATGATTATAGCTTGAGTAGATGTGTTCAAATCGGGACTATGTCTAAAATTTGTCCCTATTGCAAGGCCTTGAAATTCAATGGTGAAACAATGGGAATGTGTTGCACCTCAGGAAAAGTTAAACTTGCTCTATTGGCTGCACCACCAGAGCCATTGAACACATTCCTTACTGGAACTACGTCAGAATCTAAGGGTTTTTTTGAAACAGATCAGAAAATATAACTCATGTTTCCAAATGACGTCGTTTGGAGCCCAAATCGAAAATTCAGATCAATGTATGTCTACTTTCAAAGTAAAAGGGCAAATTTATCATAGAGCAGGGTCCCTTCTACCATTCTCAGGCGAGAATCATAAATTTTTACAATTGTACTTCATCAGTGATAGAAATTCTGAATTGAATGCACGTTGCGAAATTTCTCCCAGCGTTGAAAGGACAATCGTTTCCCAATTGCAACATCTTTTCCACGAAAATAATAATTTAGTGCGTCTGTTCAAAACAGCCATCGATTTGATGCCTACTGATATGCATAAAATTGTTATTTCCGCTGACAAAATTCCTCCTGGCCAACATGTGCGTAGATACAATGCTCCAACTATCGACGAAGTGGCAATCGTTATGGTCGGTGATCAGTTTTTACCTCGAGATATTATTCTTCATAAGCGAAACGCTCAGTTGTTAAGAATTGCTGAAACTCATCGATGCTATGATGCCCTACAATATCCTATCATTTTTTGGGATGGAGCCGACGGCTATCACATGAATATTAAATTGATGAATCCAGCCACTAACAAAGAAATGAATAAGAAATGCAGTGCAATGCGTTATTATTCCTATACACTAATGATTCGGCAGGGTGAAGAAAATTATATTTTAAAATGCCGTAAATTGTTTCACCAATTCGTCGTTGATATGTATGCTAAAATTGAACCAGAAAGTTTGCTATATATCCGCCTGAATCAGACCAAGCTCCGCTCTGAACAATACATTCATTTGCGAGATGCAGTTATAAATGACGGTAATACCACAAACGTTGGAAGATTAACAATTTTACCTTCGTCATATGCTGGCAGTCCCCGTCATATGCATGAATATGCTCAAGATGCTATAGCGTATGTTCGTCTCTATGGTCGTCCATATTAATTTATTACATTTACATGTAATCAATCTTGGGACGAGATACTGCAGCTTTTACTTCAAGGACAATCGGCGGTTCATAGACATGACATTACGGCCCGTGTCTTCCGGCAAAAGTTGAAATCACTGATAAACTACATAGTAAAACTTGAAGTGTTTGGGTCAGTGCGATGCTGAATGTAGTCAGTGGAATGGCAAAAACGAGGTTTGCCACACGCACATATACTAATCTGGCTACATAAAAAAATTACTTCGAACGAAATTTATGATGCGATCTCCGCTGAAATACCTGATGAAAATGTCGATAAGGGGTTACATGATATTATTGTAAAAAATATGATACATGGACCTTGCGGTGCACTGAACGAAAATTCACCATGCATGACCAAAGGAAGGTGCACAAAGCAATATCCTCGACTTTTAGTATCCAACACAATTACTGGCAATGATGGTTACCCACAATATAGAAGAAGATCTACTGAAGATGGCGGTAAAACAGCAATAATAAAGAAGCGTAACGGTACCACCATCGAAGTAGATAACCAGTGGGTTGTTCCATATTCCCCATTATTATCAAAAACATTTAATGCACACATAAACGTTGAATGCTGTAACTCCGTAAAGGCAATCAAATACATATGTAAATACGTCAACAAAGGCAGTGACATGGCAGTTTTTGGCTTGCAGCCCGAAATCAAAGATATCGACGAAATCGTACAATATCAGGCTGGAAGATACATAAGCAGTAATGAAGCTGTTTGGCGAATTCTTTCATTTCCGATACATGAACGTAGTCCAGCTGTTGTTCACTTAGCGGTACATTTACAGAATGGTCAACGTGTTTATTTCTCGGAAACCGACGTGCAACAAAGAGCCCTGAATCCACCGGATACAAAGTTAACCGGTTTCTTTGCGCTTTGCAAAAATGATTCTTTTGCAAAAAACTGCTGTATACTGAAGTGCCTTCGTATTACACGTGGAATACTAAAAATAAAGTATTTGAACGTCGAAAACAGAGTAAGTCAGTCGACGGCCAACCTACCATCTTCAAAGATACCACGATAGGAAGACTCTACACCGTTCACCCCAATCAACATGAATGCTTCTTTCTACGCCTGCTTTTGGTGAATGTACCCGGTCCGACATCCTTTGAGTATTTGAGAACTGTAAACGGTACTATACATGACACTTACCGTAGTGCATGCCAAGCTCTGAATTTATTGGAGAATAACCAACACTGGGATAACTGCTTTGTTTGATTGTAAAAAGAGCGTTTGCATATGACGTCATTATTAGTACATACGGCTTTGTATATGCACGGACAATGGGAAAGCCAAGGATGTTGTATATTCGCAATTTTTACGTAGTTTGAAACACATATATAAATCTATCTATATTCACAGGTGGGATACAGGGAGGGACACAACTACAATGGCGCGTAACTGATATGGCGCGTAACGACTTACGCGCGTGGGGGGGGGCTTGGGGGGGCGCGAAGCGCCCCACCAACTAGGTGTTGGGGTGGCGCGAAGCGCCACCCAAACAGCTAGTATATATATATAAATATATAAATATAAGTTGTTTGCTTGTGTGTTGACTGACGTCATGTTTGTGTGTCGACTGACGTCATGTTTGTCGACTGACGTCATTATAAAGATTGAGCATTATTCCGTCATGAAGTTGTTTGTCGACTGACGTCATGTTTGTGGAATGACGAAATTACAAACAGAGACACCGGGACACAAATAAAACAGGGACACAGGGAACATAAATGACGACCGGGACAGAGGGACACAACTACAACGGGGACGCCGGGGGGCACAGGGGGTATATAGAAATGACGACCGGGACACAGGGAATGTTCGATTAGCAATCACCATCAACAAAGCTCAAGGGCAATCATTAGAATAATGCGGTATAGATCTGAATACGGATTGTTTTTCCTATGGACAATCATATGTTGCATGTCCAAGAATCGGTACACCTGACAATCTAATTATATGCACAGACAATGGGACAGTGAAGAATGTTGTATATTCGCAAGTTTTACGTAGTTAAATATATATATATATATATATATATAGATATATATATATATATGTATATATGTTTTTAACTACGTAAAACATGCGAATATTCAACATTCTTCGCTGTCCCATTGTCTGTGCATATAAATAGATTGTCAGGTTTACTGACTCTTGAACATGCAACATATAATTGTCCATGGGAAAAACAACCCGTATTCAGATCTATACCTCATTATTCTAATGATGTGTCCCTGTGTCCCGATCGTCATTTATATTCCATGTGTCCCGGTCGTCATTTGTGTCCCGGTATCCCTGTTTGTAATTTCTCTTTGAGTGTCCCGGTTGTCATTTATATTCCCTGTGTCCCGGTGTCCCTGTCGTCATTTGTGTCCCGGCCTGTAATTTCTATTCGAACAATCCTTGTGACCCGGTCGTCATTTATATATCCCGCCTGTGCCCCCGGCGTCCCCGTTGTAGTTGTGTCCCTATGTCCCAGTCGTCATTTATATTCCCTGTGTCCCGGTCGTGATTTGTATAAATAAATTGTCTGTGTGTCTGTGTGTCGAGTGACGTCATGTTTGTGTGTCAACTGACGTCATGTTTGTTGATTGACTAAATTACACACTGGGACATCGGGACACAAATGACGACCGGGACATAGGGAATATAAATGACGACCGGGACACTCAAAGAGAAAGAGACCGGGACACAAGGAATGTTCGATTAGCAATCACCATCAACAAGGCACCGGGACACAAATGACGACCGGGACACAGGGAATATAAATGACGACAGACCGGGACACCGGAACATAAATAACGACCGGGACAAAAATGACGACCGGGACACAGGGAATATAAATGACGACCGCGACACTCAAAGATAAATTACAGACTGGGACACCGGGACACAAATGACGACCGGGGCACAGGGAAACAACAACAACGGGGACGCCGGGGGGGGGGGGGGGCGAAGCGCCCCCACCAACTAGGTGTTGGGGTGGCACGAAGCGATATATATACATATATACATATATACATATATATATATATATATATATATATATATATATATATATATATATATATATATATATATATATATATATATATATATATATATATATATATATATATATATATATATATATATATATATATATATATATATATATATATATATATATATATATATATATATATATATATATATATATATATATATATATATATATATATCACAGGTTGGACACAGGGACACAACTACAATGGCACGTAACTAATATGGCGCGAAAAAAGCTAAAAAAAGAAAACCTAAAAAAGGAAAAAACTTAAAAAAAGGAAAAAAAATAAAAAGGTAAAAAACTAAAAAGAAAAAAAAAGCTAAAAAAATAAAAAAGGTGCAAAACTAAAAAAAAACTAAAAAAGAAACTTTATCTATATATATATATATATATATATATATAAATAAGTTGTTTGTATGCATGCTTGTTTGTTTGTGGGTTTGCATATGACGTCATTATAAGATGACACTACAGACCGGGACAACGGGACACAAATGATGACCGGAACACAGGGAAAATAAATGACGACACGTAAACTCCAAGAGAAATTACAGACCGGGACACCGCGACACAAATGACGACCGGGACACAGGGAATATAAATGACGATCGGGACACTCAAAGAGAAATTACAGACTGGGACACCGGGACACAGGGAATATAAATGACGACCGGGACAAAGGGACACAACTACAATGGGGACACCGGGGGGCACAGGGGGATATGTACATGACGACAGGGACACAGGGAATGTTCGATTAACAATCACCATCAACAAAGCTCAAGGGCAATCATTAGAATAATGAGATATAGGTCTGAATACGGATTGTTTTTCCCAGGGACAATTATATATTGCATGTTCAAGAGTCGGTAAACCTGACAATCTATTTATATGCACACACAATGGGACAGCGAAGAATGTTGTATATTCGCAAGTTTTACGTAGTTAAAAACATATTTATATATATCTATATTCACAGGTGGGACAAAGGGACACAACTACAATGGCGCGTAGCTAATATGGCGCATAACGACTTACGCACGCGGGGGGGCTTGGGGGGCGTGAAGCACCCCCACCAACTAGGTGTTGGGGTGGCGCGAAGCGCCACCCCAACAGCTAATATAAAAATGAGTTGTTTGAGTGTTGTGTGTTGACTGACGTCATGCATGTTTGTCGACTGACGTCATTATAAGGAATGAGCATTATACCGTCATGAAGTTGTTTGTTGACTCACGTTATGTTTGTCGACTGACGAAATTACAGACCGGGACACCGGGACACAAATGACGACCGGGACACCGGGAATATAAATGACGACCAGGACACTCAAAGAGAAATTACAGACTGGGACACTGGGACACAAATATCGACCGGGATACAGGGAATATAAATGACGACCGGGACACAGGAACACAACTACAATGGGGATAATCACCATCAACAAAGCTCAAAGGCAATCATTAGAATAATGAAGAAAAAACTAAAGAAAGGAAAAAAATAAAAAAGATAAAAAACTAAAAAGAAAAAAAAAGCTAAGAAAACTAAAAAAGCTGCAAAGCTAAAAAAAGAAAAACTAAAAAAGAAAAAAACTAAAAAAGAAACTATATATATATATATATATATATATATATATATATATATATATATATATATATATATATATATATATATATATATAAAGATAATTTGCATGTATGTATGTTTGTTTGTTTGTGGGTTTGCATATGACATCATTATAAGTATATAAGGCTATGACAGCCGGGACACAGGGAATATATATAACGACCGGGACACAGGGACACAACTTTAACTGGGTCGCCGGGGGGCACAGGGGGGATATATAAATGACGACGGGGACACAGGGAATGTTCGATTAGCAATCATCATCAGCAAAGCTCAAGGGCAATCATTAGAATAATGAGGTACAGATCTGAATACGGATTGTTTTTCCCATGGACAATTATATGTTGCGTATTCAAGAGTCGGTAAACCTGACAATCTATTAATATGCATAGACAATGGGACAGCAAAGAATGTTGTATATTCGCAAGTTTTACGTAGTTAAAAACATATACATATCTGGCTGTATTCACAGGTGGGACACAGGGACACAACTACAATGGCGCGTAACTAATATGGCACGTAACGACTTACGCACGTGGGGGGCTTGGGGGGCGCGAAGCGCCCCCACCAACTAGGTGTAGGGGTGGCGCGAAGCGCCACCCCAACAGCTAGTGATATATAATAACACCTTTTATTATAAGATGCAACCATTGAGGAATGGCTAAAGACAATCTCGTCATGCAAATTTTGTAATTTCCATTTTTGTGTATGGGATAATTTATTCAGAATTGTGAAGATGTTTTTAAGTAATACTTTATAGAAATTAAAGCTTAATGCCCCCATTTAGTTATAGATAATATCTATCGTTCTCGCAGCATTTTCCCGTTGCGTCTTCAAATTATTGATGATACTGTGGATATAATACTAAAACATCGGTTTCAGGCAGTGCTGCAACAATTACTCCAAATTTTTACTTAAGTATCAAGTATTAAGTACTCATTTTTTTTTTACTAAAATATCAAGTAATAAGTACTTTCCAAATTCTTACTTAAGTATCAAATATCAAGTACTTGCCAAAATTGTACTTAAGTATTACTTCAATTACTACTTCAAGTATTTATTCAATATATATATATATATATATATATATATATATATATATATATATATATATATATATATATATATATATATATATATATATATATATATTTCTGATAAAAAGCCCATGCTATCTTTTTTAAAGCCATTCTGAAGGCTTCTTAGCCCCTTCCCTTGCCTATAAAAGGTCCCCTGTCATTTTTCTCTCTTGGAAATCTTAATCAAGAGCCAGAATTTCCGTTTTATCGTTTTTAACCATTTCCCTTGTTCGGCTGGTACACACCCAATGAAGTCCAAGAAAATAATCTTAACCAATTTTCTACACAACGGCTTGAAAGGAAAAGACTATCAAAACATTTAAGTGCAGTCAAAAACTCTTGATCGGATCAGAAATATCACATGACAGGATTAACACAGTGCACGTTGAGTTGAGCTTCTGGCGATTAGTGTTCAATCAAATCTGGCACGTTTGAAAAAAATATAGGGTTATTCTGAAACATATGGGAAATGATAGAAAAAATATTGAAAGTATTGTTTTCCATTGTTTGGCTGGTACACACCCAACGAAGTCCAAAAAATAACCTGAACCGATTTTTAACACAACGGCTTGAAAGAAAAAGACTATCAAAACAATTAAGTGCAGTCAAAAAACTTCTGATTTGATCAGACAGATCACATGACAGGATTAATACAGTGCACATAGAGTTGAAATTCTGGCGATTAGTGTTCAGTCAAATCTGGCACGTTTGAAAAAATACAGGGTTATTCTGAAACATGTCGGAATGGTGGAAAAAATATCGAAAATAGAGAAATAAACTTTGGATTGGCTTCAAAACAGATAAAAGGTAATAAAGTAGTTCATTCTCTGAATCAATTAGTAAAAACCTTAGCAACAAAAAACTCAAATTCAAAAGTAAGGAGCCAAGTGAGTCAGTTGCAGACTTTTTGCAGACCACAAAGTACAGAGTATTATAAATAAACAAAAAAAACGATAAACAGCAAGAAAAAAAACTAAAACAAACAAAAGACAACATGGACTAATTAACCAGTATCAATATGGAAAAAAGGCTGCAGATGGTCGTAAACGTGAATAAAGTAGATAGTCTTTTTACATAAATCTTCACTGGAAGACCGAATCCAAGAAGGCATACCTATTAAACCAACTCGAACAATAATTTTTCTGTTTTGATGCCATCTAGGAAGCCGGAGAAGTAATTTGCAATATCTGAAATAAGCCGCACGTAGAGTATGGCAATTTTTCTTACGAAACAGATGAGCCATGCCTGATAAAAACAAAAACACAGGGGCAGAATAAGTGTTATAAATCATGCACAAACCGTTGTGGTTGTAACGGCTTTTGATTGGGGATATTTTTTCGTAATTGACGCGTAGGTTTTTCACGGCTTGATTCATTGGGCGATGAAAAGGTAGTGGAAAGTGTTGAACCGAAACACAGACCAAGCCAACTAACTAAAGAAGAACATGGCAGAATTGCAGTCCCAGCAACGAATGGAGCGACCGCATAAGGGCTATTAAAACAAATAAGCTCGCATTTAGACACATTAACTGACAGTCGAATCTTAGATAGTTCATTGATTAATATAGTAAAATTGGAAAGCAATCCACGGTTAGTCCGAAGGACAAGAAGAACGTCGTCTGCACATGCAACAGAAGACAAACCAATATTACCGTAAAAACAGAACTTTTAAGGGGACGCAGGCACGATGTAAGCACACATTTAAATATACTAGAAGACAATACGGCAGAAGTTGCCACCTATCTATTTCTAGCAGCAGTTTTCACGCTATGAAGTGACAAAATCCATGAGACTAAGTCGAAAATCTTCTGGGAAAAAGGAATAAAACAAGAGCCAAGAGCTCATATGGCACTTGTGACGAGGACGGAAGAGCCGAGAGCTCATATAGCATGAGCTCTAGCAAATTGATAAGAATCAATAGTTTAACTTAAAAGAAAAATCAGAGGCTTAATGCTGGTGGGCATTTAAAATAAGAGCACTGAGAAACAAGGTCCATGTAAATATCAAAATTCATTAAGATCCGATCACTCACTCGCAAAAAATACCTCATTTTTCTAATTTTTCCTCTCCCTTCAGCCCCCCCCCCCAGATGGTTGAATCGGGGAAATCAACTTTATCAAGTCAATTTATGCAGGTCCATGACATGCCTACCAATTTTCATTGTCCTAGCAGGTCCAGAAGTACCAAAACTCGCCAAAGGACTGGACCCCCTAACTACCCCAAAGAGAGTGGATCCAGTCCGGTTTCGTTAATCACTTATCTACGACATTTGCTTATTCTACCCACCAAGTTTCATCCCAATCTCTCCACTCTAAGCGTTTTCCAAGATTTCCGGTTTCCCCCTCCAACTATCCCCCAATGTCACCAGAACTGGTCGGGGTTTAAAATAAGAGATCAGATACATGAGTTCCTTCTTAATATCAAATTCAAAAATACCTCACGAGCGGTCAACCTCTCTCAAGTTAAAAATACCTCAATTTTTTGATTTTTCCGAATTAACACCCCCTCCAACTCCCCCGAAGAGAGCGAATCCATTTCGGTTATGTCAATCACGTATCTAGGACTTGTGTTTATTCTTCCCACCAAATTTCATCCTGATCACGCCACTCTAAGCGTTTTCCAAGATTTCCACACCCCCCCCCGCAAATCCCTCCAATGACACTGGATCCGGTCGGGACTTAAAACATGAGATCAGAGTTACGAGGTCCTTCTACATATGAAATTTCATCCGTTGAAATTCAAGGTCCGATCACTCCTTCGTAAGTTAAAAATGCCTCATTTTTTCCAATTTTTCAGAATTAACCCTCCCCCCAACTCCCCAAAAGAGAGTGAATTTGTTCTGTTTATGTCAATCACGTATCTAGGACTTGTGCTTATTTTCCCCTTTTAGTTTCATCCCGATTTTTTCACTCTAAGCATTTTCCAAGATTTTAGGTTTCCCCCTCCAATGTCACCTGATCCGGTCAGAATTTAAAGTAATAGCTCTGAGACATGATATCTTTCTAAATATCAAATTTATCAAGATCCAATCTAAATTTTCCAAATTAATCGTACTCCCACTCCCCCCCCCCCCAGATTGTCGAATCGGGGAAACAACAATTTCAAATTTAATCTAGTCTGGTCCACGATACACCTGCCAAATTTCATCTTCCTACCTTATCTGGAAGTGCCTAAACTAGCAAGATCGGGACTGACAGACAGACAGACCTACAGAATATGTGATCACTGTATGTTACTTGGTAAATACCAAGTGCTATACAAAGTAATTTTTCTCCGGGGATGGAATATCTGGTTGAAGGTTGGCTTCAGTATGACTTATTTTGGAAAAGGGTTATTTCCAGGCTTTGGGCAAGCCATGGGTGGAAGTAGTTATAGGCCCTACTAAACTTAAGGAAAACTTGACTTTCTTAAGACTTGAAACCCCTTCCCTTCGCCTTATTTTAAATAGGGCTTGTGATATCAGAGCTCGATTTGAGCCTGATCCTAGTCATCTTTGGTCTAGCTTTCATTTGGATCCGTTGCTCCATTCGCAATTTATACTAAATTAAACCAAAAGCTTGACTTTTTTCAGCACTTAAAACCCACTTCCTCTTGTTCTATTTGAGCTAGGGTTCTCATCTCAAAACTTGATGCCTGTCACGGTCTTAGGCACCTTTGGTTCAATCTTCACTGAGATCGATCAATCTCTCGCAAGCTACACTGAATTAAATGAGAAACTCAACTTTTATTTCAGCTTGGGTCTCCATCTCAAAACTCAATGCATATCCTACTCTTAGGCACCTTTATTCAATTTTCATCTCCATGTGCAAGTTGCAGTAAATTAAATGAAAAACTCGAATTTTTTTTAACACTTAATTTTTTCAATCAATTTTCACTCAATTAATTTTTCACTCAATTTTAATCCAAATAGTTCAATTTTAATACAAATCTGACTGGCGGTTCTCCCGCTATACTTGATTGCACAGACGGCCTGACAGACGGACAGATCTCAAAAACCTATATTGGTGGATATTTTCCACAATCCAAATAGGTGATGATTCCTGGATGATGATAGGCCATTGTTTTCCTTTTTTTGGATCCAATAAGCCAACATGGCTACCTAAGACGTTGCAAAGTCCGTCCGTCCGTCCGTCTGTGTAATCATGTATAGGGGGAGAAACGCTGGTTGGATTTTGATGAAAATTTTGATGGCCATATTTGGTGCCAAGGATCATGAGACACATCAAGTTGAAAGATGAAGACCCTAGCTCAAATAAAACAGGGGGGAGAGGGCTTTACCTGCTAAAAAGTTTTTCGTTTAAATCAGAGTAACTTGCGACTGGGGTGATGGATCTGAATGAAAATTGAACCAAAGAGGCCTAAGACCATGACACATATCAAGTTTTAAGATAAAGACCCTAGCTCAAATTTAACAAGGGGGAGTGGGTTTTAATTCCTGAAAAATTTAAGTTTTCTGTTTAATTTAGAATAGCTTGCAAATGGAGTAACGGATCCGAATAAAAACTAGACCAAAGATGCGTAAGATCAGGGCTCACATCAAGTTCTGGAATCACAAACCCTATCTCAAATAGGGCGAGGGGAAGAGGGTTTCAAGTTTTAAGAAAGTTGAGTTTTCCTTTAATTTAGTAAGGCCTTTAACTTATGAATGGAGTGGCAAATCTGAAGTCAGATTCGTCTGAATACCTGAATTCGCTGGAATGAATTTGACAAAATACCACTGCATTGGATCCAGCTAGAATTACCTAGACTTGTTTATTGCAGACAGCATTTAGATGGGCAAAGATTTATAGCTTCATTAGTTTTACCAACAATATTATCCTGAAGAGGAGGAAATGGTAGAAATCTGGTTCAGTTGACGAGATGACAAAACTTAAACACTAATGTCAGAAATATATGCCCAAATGGACTACAGTATGCAACATTTAGCATAAAACAAGGGATTTTAGCTCACTGTCGACCAGTGAACTGTGAAATAATTTCAATTTTCTTTGCTATATAACTTTTAAACAAAAATTAAACCAAGCGGTAATCACACTATATTTTTTTTTCGTCAAAAACAAATACCTTATTCCATATCCAAAAATAGGGCATGGGCATATATCTGAGTTTGCTCTAAATCTAAAGGGTGAGGTTTTCTTGTACATTGCCAAAGCACACACACACAAAAGCTATATCTGAGTTTGCTCTAAATCTAAAGGTGACTTTTTCTTGTACATTGCCAAAGCACACACACACAAAATTTTCGTGTCAAAGGTAAAGTATTTGAAAACCAAGTACATTAAAAGTATCTTAAGTAATAAGTATTTCGTAATCTTACTTAAGTATCAAATAATAAGTACACCCTATAGTTTTTATTTGAGTACAAGCACAAGCAATAGAAAATTTTACTTAAGTAGTACTTCAAGTAAAAGTACTTCAAGTAAGTGACAGCACTGGTTTCAGGTAACCATAATGGGGGATTTGAACATAAATTTGCTGGACTCAAAGTCTTCAGCTTCAGTCAACTTTTTTCAACAATGCTAGCCAAAGGAACTTTACCAACTGCATCCATCTCTACACGTGTAACTAATGTTACGGCGTCTTTGATTGACAATTCAGATTGTCGTGGAATACAGTTTTAGTTGCCAATATTTCTGATCCTTTCTGATTCTTGTTCTTTCAGATTTTGTGAGAAAGAGTTATTTCGTTTTGGTTCTATTTTGCTATGCAGTTCATGGAGCAGTTTGAATGATGAAATTGATTTTTCTTGTTTATTTGAGTCCTTTAATGGGACCATAAAAGGGCGCAATCATAAAAGGGGCTATTCTAGATGTTTGTGAGGTACAATCTTTTAAACGTAGTTCTAGAAGAATTGTTCTTTTGAAGCAGTAGATGACATCAGAGTTTTCACAAGTCGGTGAAGCAAAAATAATCTCTAAAGGGCTTGTAAGTGCACTGCGACTTCAGTTGGCGCTGTTTGCCTATCTAGATTCAAAATTTAACGGAACACATACAATTCTTGCGCAGGTAGGCTAGGCACGTAGGCAGGAATCTGCTGTTGTTTTGTGGGGGGGTCTATATCCTTCAAATCACTCATCCTGTGAGAAGTATCAGACAATGATCGGAAAATATAAAAATCATAAGATTTCAGGGGGCTGTGCGGGAGCCCCCCCCCTGTGTACGTACCAGAGGTAGGCCGAGTCTCGCAATTTTTTAAGCTCATTTTCTTTGAGTGGCAACAATAATCCTAAAACTGGTATTAAATTGTGTCTTTGAACCTGTTTTTCGGACTAATTTTGTATCTCTGAGTCTGGTCATTGATAAAATAGATGTGGAGGTTGAGCTTAATATTAACGAAGCATTGACTTCGTTTATTTTTTCACTAATATTTGTCTTTCATTTGTAAAAATGTCATTTTGATTTTACCTAGTCCTGGTTTAAAAATGGTTTTAGATCTTATCCTGGGCCACCTTTCTTTTAAATTTATTTTTCAAGAGCCTGTACATGCCAGGGATGCTACCAAAATTGTTAACGGGTTGAATGACTCACCCTCATCTTACCCAGATTCTATTCATTTTAAGGTAGTTCAATCCATTCCTTATTCAATTAAATAAAAGAAGTTTTTTCAACTAAAAGTAAGGAGCAACTTTAAAACATAAAATGAACCGAAACTATTACGTATATGAACGGGGTTGCTTCTATACAACAACTCGCTCTTTACGCAAAAAGTGTTTAGTAATTCTAAAAAAAAATATCTTACTGGTCTAATTAAATAAACATAGTGCTTCGGGAGTCGTTCTTAAGGATTTGGGACCGAATTCAAACTTTACCGTAAAGAGCAAGGTGTTGTAAAGAGTAACCACCTTCATATATGTAGTAAGCTTCTGTTCGTTTAAAGTTTAGTTTTTCCTTACTTTCAACTGAAAAACCATTTTTATTTAATTTCTGTTCGTTTTTAAATAATTCCAGGAAGTCTGGCTACTCCTCCAAGGAAAAATCCCTCTGCCTCGAGGATTTATTCTATAAATAATTCAATCCTGGTTAAAATTCAGACCGGACAATTACCCTCAAAACGTAAAATTGAGTCGACAAAACACAGCAAGACATAAGAAAAATTTCGTTTAGAAATTCTGGCATATCCCCCCAGTGTAAAATTTCCCCTGAAAACATCAACCCCTGGAAACTTCCCTCCCAATGAAAAATTATTCCCGTGGAAAATCTCACCAGTACAAATCCCCCCACCTGAAAAATTTATGCATACTTCCCAATAACAAATACTATACGCAAACAATGGGCAAATTTTGTGACTTAAAGACCTTTTCCCAGGGACTCTGGGGTGGGGGTCATGATATCTTCAAAGGCGAACAGTTGTTCGGTCTTTCAATTATACTGAACAAAACAGCTAATTCAAAATTTTGATCGGACAATTTTGAAAACAGAGGCGTAGGAGGGGGTCTGGTTGCCCTCAGATTTTATTGATCACTTGAAAAGGGCACTAGAACGTTGGATTTCCGTTTGAATGATCCCCCTCACGATATTATAGAATAACTGGGTTGATATGATCACCTCTGAGAAAAAAAATAAAAATAAATAAAATAAAATAAACACACATCCGTGATCTTTCCTATGTCAAAAAATACAGAATTCCATTTTTTTTCAAGTAGGCGCTTGAAACCTCTACAGTAGGGGTTTTCTGATACGCTGAATCTGACGGTGTGATTTTCATTGAGAATACATTACATCTAGGGGGTTCTTTCTCCTTTGTTTAAAAATCTGGCGAATTTTCTTGGGCTCGTAGCTTTTGATGGGAAAGACTAAACTTAATAAAACTTATATTCTTGAAACCAGCATTTAAACTCTGATTCTTCTGGTATAGGTATTAGAAATCAAAATTCTGTTTTTTAGAGTTTCAGTTACTATTGAGCCGGCTCGCGCCTTAAAGTTTGCTACCATGAACTGTTCGACAACATTACTCCTTTCAAGACTTGTCAATATTTCAATCGAAGGTGAAGGGTTTTTGGAATACTCTTGAACTCGCTTGGATTATTAGTCTATATAAAGGTGCACCAAGAAATTACCCAGCAAAATTTTGACTGATTTCCATATTACCAATTTTAACAAGATCTTAGAAGAGTTTGTGCTTTCTATTTCCTTGCTTATATAAATTCTGAATATTTTTCTGACGATTTATAGTAAAGTTTTTGAATGAGAAACTCAAACGAGACTGCGCGTGTGACTCCTGAAATTTCACCTTCTGTGTTAGATTTTGGACTAATTTCGTAAGGTGCTGGATTCCTTAGCCCACGGAATTATTTAGTCAAAAATTGGTTAAAAGGGATATGTTCTGGGTTTTAGTATTGTTCGAATAGTGGATTAAATTTTTTTGGTCTATTTTTCCGCTTACCCTAAGACGTGGGTTATAGTGTGGCCCAGGGACCAGTTTTAGTGCCTCTGCCTTTCTTAGTTTATATGAAGAATATTTCTTATGCAGAAATTAAACAGAGATCTATAAGCTACCGTGGAATGTGCCATCCTAGATATTCCCATGTCCATAGTGGTAATTATAGTTTAAATCTTCATATGCCCTTGCTTCTTTCACTGATGATAGCACCCTTAACATTTCTGGAAAAAAAATTAGTCAGAGCTTAGGCCAACTCTAGCAAACTTGTTTGAGAGAGTAATTCTGTAGTTTTATGCTATTATCTTACCCTCAATCTTTCTAATCAAGGAAAAAACTTTGTTTTCTTAATTAGTCTGTCAAATAGGACTATAACTAAATGTAAGAATAAGTATGTCTGATTTTTGGTTATTCTCAT
The DNA here is from genome assembly GCF_032884065.1 of Artemia franciscana. NCBI lineage: Eukaryota > Metazoa > Arthropoda > Branchiopoda > Anostraca > Artemiidae > Artemia > Artemia franciscana. The sequence goes on along the minus strand of NC_088863.1, from coordinate 64,492,067 downwards.
TAATGAAAAACTTGAATTGATTAAAATAAAGATATGCAAGAGTCTTGCCATTTCAATAAAGGCTAAGCATATCTATCTGTATCAATCTCTTCCAATCCTTTCTCGCTGGCTGATCTGATCTTCTGGTTTTTACTGTCCAAAAGTATCAATGTCAGCATTTCCTCCTCTTTACAAACTTTCCAAAGTTTAAAATAAAGCTAGAAAACCTCATTCAGGAGACTAATCATTCGAAAGATGTCACTTTACTTGTTATTCAATCACTATCGATTCGTTTTAGTGCATTTTATACTTTTTCTCTGCTTCATGGGAACTTTCCTCATCTCCATTGTACTCTTTCATCTGATAATGATAATAATTTGTTTTTCTGATTAAATAAAGAACAAAATTGGAATTTAAAACGACAAAGGTTACTCCTTCGCAGTCTATGTTTCAAATATACTGTTTCAAATAAACTGTTTCAAATATACTGGTTCTTGATATTTTCCCATGTTTGTACCAGTCGAAACAATCAGCGTTTTCCTTGAGTTTTTAAAGAAATTGTAATTGTACAGGAAAATTTACAGATTCCATGGCTGGTAAAAGATTACTAAGAATTTTATATGTTACTATTTTAGTTCCTGCTGGCCGCTATAAGAGTTCTTCTGATTTTAATTTTATTTCGTTAGGTCGGTTGCGCGTTTTTAGTAAAGTAAAATTCTAAAGCAAAAATTTTTCAAATCTCTACAAACAGCGGAAAATATAAAAAAAAAGTCTGTTTGAAACAGTTTTTGAAAAATATATTTCACAAACTGCGAAGCCTTAATTTTTTTTTATGTTCCAACTTCAATCTTTACTTTCACCAAAAAAAGCCTTGTTTTTACGCTAAGTTTCGTTCTGTCTTACTTTTTAAGAATATACATAATAAACCTTAAACAAATATGTTTTTCTAGATTAGGCGAAACAAAACAAAAGAAGTCAACGGGAGTTTATGTTAAAATAGGACATTAAATAAAATATAGGATATAGGCCAATAAAAAAGGGCATTCAGAGGTTTGGAGTAGCTAACCCTGAGAAAGTTATATCTTCATTGAATAAAAAACATAAGGCAAATATAGCTAGCCACCTTTGGTACCCACTGCTGTTGTGTCGTGATAGTTGAGAGTGCATACCTGTTTATATTGTACAGTTAATTATGATACTGTTTAGGAATATTTTTCTATTATCGATAATTTTCACAAATTAGTTCCAAAATCACTTAATAATCCGTTTCATCACCTTCTTTATGTCCTATGTTTAAAATTGGTTCAGGGATAAAGATTAGATGAGCCTGCAGATTTTACAAACTATTTAATTGAAAATAATAGTATATAAGCAAAAATGTGGACTTTCCTTGGTACACCCTGCTATTGTCGTATTGTGCATAGTTAGGAAGTGAGAATTAATTTTTAATGTGAATATAAATTACTATTGTTTTTTATTTATTTATGTGTAATTTAAACTGATTGTTCTTTGTTTTCCGTTGTGTGCAGTATTTACTACATAACGGATTTTGCAATAAATAGATAAGTTTTACTTTGAGTTTCTCTTTAATTTTCTCTTGAAAAAATCTATAATTGTTTTCCTATAAAGAGTCCGCCGCGTGTATTATTCTTGGTATCTTTAAGGAATTATAGGTAAAAAAAAATTGGTTTGTTATTAAATATAATCCAATGTGAAATAAATACAGATTTTAAAATCCTTAAGGACATTAAAAGAATTTATGATCTGTAATTGGTGTAATTTATGAAAATTTGTGTTACTATTATTACAATTTTCTGCCGCAATATTACAAAGAATTTTGAACTCCTTATAAGAGAGTGTACCTGCATTATATTTTATTCTTGCACTTTGGAGTTTTAGATAAACAGATCATTAGAAAGGACAAATGTACCATTGGGACCAACATGGTCGAAAATACTATAAAGGATAATTATAGTCGGCCACATTGAACAACAAAGAATATCCCTTTTTTGTATGGATCCCCTGCAGTGCTTTCAGTTTTCTCCGTCTTCTTCTTTTGATTTTTTTTACCGCTAGTGTGGCACTAGAAAGTGAATACCCAATGGAAAATAATCTTCTTACCCCGGATTTAAACATGATTGCCACAAGCCCAATGAAGGATCCTATTCCCAAGGCCATCATTTCTTGGATAGAAATGTTTTGTTTTTTTTTTTTTGTTTTTTTTTAGTTTTTACTGTTACAAAATCCCTCGTTTATTACGTGCTGAAATCTATAACAATAAGATAACCTGAGACTAAAAGCTCTGTGATAACTCGATGTGTCTTTCTCGTGTTTTTTTTTTTCAAATACAAACATAAATAAAAGTACGTTATTCTGATAAAAAGAATCAAGTTTATTCTTTAACCTTTATTCCCCCCTCCCCATTTTTATCTTAAAAACGCCTGTTCTGCAAAATTTTATTTTTAAGTGTTATTTTTATTGAAATATAAAAGAACGAATCCATTCCTCCTCCCAGCTATTGGGAATGTTTCTTATCCCCTCCCAAAAAAATGAATCAACGCCACTATCCCAGCGTATAACTTGTTTATCCACAAGAACTAACCTAGTTCTGTTAGTCTGAAGAATGACTTATGTCTCCTGTCGGGCGCTGCTTGGCGTAGAATAACGTTTGCCTCCTTCATTCACTTCGGTATTCGTTACATGGCACATGTTCGTGTTTCCCTTAGTCTAATGTTGTCCATCGTCAGGAACTCAGACAGGCTCAAAGCATAAGTTGAACAAACTGAAATCAAGTTGGTGGGCTGTGGTGAAAAGGCTAAGAGCCATGGCTAATTGGAGAAAAAGCCAAGACAGATAGTCTGAGTGAGAGGAAAAGCTGGCATAAACCTTCTTACAGAATTGTATAAAAATCATGTCATTTCACTTGCTGATAGACAGTCTATCATCTATCCATCTATCCTAGGGTACATCTAAGATAAATAGTCATGGAATAGGGGTCATTCAAATATTCTATGAGTTTCAATGACCCATTTTAAGGCAATTGGAGACGCCAAAACCATGGTTTTCAAAGATTTATGACATAACATGTCCACGGGACTTTGAAGGCAATTGAGCAACTGATATTGTTTTCATTATATCTGCTTTGTCTACTGAAAAAGCCTACTGGATTTGTAATGGAGATGACCGAGATTTTTGGGTTGACTCATGAAGGACAATGTCCACTGGAGTTGATTATATAGATTATGGGGTATGTACGTGTGTAAAATGGGGGATTAAATTTGCCTGGACCCACAGGCAAACAAGTGAACTACACCTAATAGGCTCACCTGCCTTGAGTCCCAGGTGACCAACAGTGTTTTAGGAAATACATATGACTGACAAGTCCCCTGGACTCGCAGGTGAACCGGAAGACCAATAGTTTTCCAAGGGTTCGGGTAAACGACGGGAGTAACTATGACTTACATTTTCGACAAATACTTGTGTTAAGACAAATACTTGTGTTGATACTTGTGTTTGGAGGGGCAGACCTACCTAGACTCTCAGGTAGGTCCGTACATATACTTATGCTGTGGACAGGCTGCTGGATTGTCCTTCCTCAGTTGGCCTGAAAATGGGAGGTTCAAAGTTGTAGATCATCTTTGCGGGTATATGCTGAGGCATTCACATCAGGTGTCTAAACCATCATAAGTTGAGCTATGCTACTTGGGTCAAATACCGTGACTACTTACTTAACTGCAACAGCTTCTCACTGTTTGTGAAATTGAAACATCGCGGATCTTCAATCTTCCTCAAGCTCTTTGACTGAAATACTTCCATGGTCTTGATGGTTATGAGGAGGCTTGCCACTTCTCAGCTATAGGAAGCATCATAGAGCCCAAAAGTATATTGAAAATATGCAGTTTCGTTGTGCGTGATATAAAGATTTTCACCAGATATTGCGGTATAACTTGCCCATGGCAAAATGTACCTTGGATATTCTCACTTGAAACTCGAAGAGAAGCGAGCCAAATGGCAAAATTATGGAGCCCAGGTACGTCAACTTTGGAATAATGTTAATACCGGTGGTGCTGTATAGCTGAGGAATTACCGGCAGGAGCAAATGTGTCTATAGTTATAATTTTGGCTATTCTCCAGTTTATCTGCAGTCACACCCTTGCAGCCCCTTCTCGTAAGACCCAGAGCGTTTCCACCAACTGCTCCATGGAGTCCGCGAGCATGGTTATATCATCAGCAAAATTAACATCTGAGATTAGTTATCTCAAGGCTTCAGCCCTTCGGGTGGAGGGGTAGTAAGAGGGAGGGGCAGAGCGGGAATTGAGGAGGAGGGTTAGATGGGTAGTAAGGGGGAGGGGTAGAGAGGCCACAATCTAACTGTATCTCGAGTAATATTTGTTGAAATCTTATGTGTGTCTTTTCTTAAGACAAGATCCAACATGTCAATTTGTTTGCTAAAAAGCTTAGGAATATTCAAATAAGGGAAATACTGAGTAAGGAATTAAGTGACTTGTACACCAAATTAAAATTTATGTTTTTTTTCATCATCATTCTCTGTTCTTTTTCCAACTTTTCCTTTGACTAAATGAGTATAATATTAATTCTAGAGTCAATTCCAGTTAAGTAACTCATATGGCCATCTGAATTACTCAAGCAACAGAAAAACATTTGTGAATATTTTTGACTAATGACCCTCGGCGTGTCAGATTTGAACTAGTTGTAAAACTTGTTCATCATGTCCTAAACTTATCAACAAGGAATTTGACTCCTGCTATGATAATGTTCAAATTCCATGACCAACAAGTCGCTTCAAAATCTAAAAAATAAAAAATGAGCTATTTGGGGTAGGAAAGGAGTAATATTTTACCTTATCTTGACAGCAATAGTCTAAAAATAGACTGATTCGTATCTTGAATAGAGAAGATGACCAATGAGCAATAAGATGGTTACCTTTAGTATCAAAACTGAAAATAAATGTTGAATGGATTGAAGAGAAAAACTAGTTTACAATTGTTATTGTTATAGAATTAGCTTTTATATATGCGATTACAACGTTTTCATAAATGCTTTAAGATATTGATGTAGACTGCTATCAATTTGACAATTATTTTCCGGGATTTTTAAGATTATGCTAAAGTTTCAATGCTAAACATTCATGTTTATAATAATATTATAGTACAGCAAAAAGAAGAGAATTGTCACCCCAGACTTAACCGGTTACATACTTGCTTTAAATATATTTTTTGGAAAGTTGAAAGATGTTTATCAGGCATATACATTTACTAATGAAAGAAGGCAAAGTGTTAGGAATTCTGTGAAAGAAAGGATTTGTTCAAAAAGATCCTCTTAAAAATTGTGAGAATATTTACCCAAATTTGTTTTTAGGTATCGGACAGCTGAAAAGCCTCCCACTACTAATCAAAGCCTAAATTATACACATTTTTCTGTTTTAGGGGTTGAAGTGCCCAAAACTGATTCCCAAAAGTCCGGGGTAACAAGTCTTTTTTTTAACTTTTTCTTAAAACCTCCAGGGCAAGTGACCCTAATGCATAGAAATACATAAATTTTCCTTTTGCGTAGCCAAAAAATTGTTCAAAATAGCTTCATTTTTTATTCCGCTAACTGTTAATTCATAAGACGTTAATGAATATCCATTCAATCAACCACCAAAAACGCTACTGGATTGTTTTGAGTAAAAATCAAAAGAATAAATTTTTTACTAATAAATGAAATAATGATATTGAGTGTGTAAATGGTATTAGCTCCTGTATTTTCTATTATTTTTTTTATTTTTTTTTAATAATAAGAGTGTTATCACTTCCACAAATCAGAGAATGTAGAGCATTTTGATTGGACAAAATAAAACTAATAAAGATAAATCACGAACATAAAGAAAGAAAATGATCAAAAATGGCGTTTTTGAAAGCTAAATGAAAATACTGAAGAAAACACAGAAAGTGAATATTTCTAGAGAACAACCGCCTCTCTTCTTTAGCGTGAACAAAATAATATGATCCAGTAACAAACAAAATAAAAAAAAGCGCGGAAAGTAAAACGAAACCAATAAAAAAACGGCTACAAAATTAAATAAAATTCAATAAGAGAAAAAAATTTAAACAATTAAAACCAACTACTTAACAACCAATAAAGTGAGTTATTTGCCAATATTCGTGATTTGCACAAAATCCAAATAAAAGTGAACTGCCACTGACAGATACTTACGAACAACTGAGAAATAAAAGAAAAAAATAATTCGCTCAAACAAACAAAGCAGCAATTAAATAAAGTGGAGAAAAAGGTCACCAGATTTCTGATTTTAACCATTGCATTTCTTGCGGATACCCTTTGAGACCAAAGGGGTTGATGATGTATTTGGTTAAGGCCATGATTAAGTGAAATTGAAAACATGGAGATTCACAATTGAAGTTATGGTAGGCTTCTGTCTCTCAATTCTCTAGAGACTGTCGATTGTCAAAAACCGTTCAAATAGCACTTATTCATTGGCGGAAATAGCAGGTTAATTATACCAGCTTGTCAATCTGGTCTCTAGGGCTGTCTGAAACAATTCTTTCTGACAAAAAACTTGTAAAAATTTCAGATAGCTGAAAATATTTTATGGGATTGTTTGAAAACAGAAAAATACATCGAAAAATGGTTGCAATCATCTTACAGGTTATTGTCTTCTGCTCACGACAGCACCAATTTTTTTCTAAAAGCAATATCCTTCATAGAGTACACTTGTGAAAAAGAGCTAGACATTTTCTAAGATTTCTAAGCAATTACAGGAAATAGAGTAAAATCCCAAAAAACACTTTATAGCATCTTCAAGAAGCTACGGCCTGCTATTAATAGCGGTATCTTCCGCCTATGAATACTTGAATACTTTTTAAATATAAATTTTCAATTTTAACATGGGATTTTCGAGTTCCACCAGTTCACTTAATCACGGCCTTAACTCCTTGGATCCAAAACTTAAATTTACTCAGGAATTAGAGGTAGAAAGGCTTCTTCCTTTCTTGGATGTCCTGGTTCACTGAAACGATACATGCTTTGAGTTTGGAGTCTGTAGAAAACCCACAAATAGTAACCGTCACTTAAATGATTCCTCCAATCATTCTCCTGCTGGGAAAACAGGAGTGGTCACTTCTCTAGTTGACGGAGCATTGCAAGTTTTTTCTCCTCGTTTCCTTGATTTAGATCTTGACCACCAGAGATATTTTATTTGGGAAAAGTTATCCAATTAGTTTAATAAATTCTGTAACTGCAAAACGTATTAAAAAATTATCAGATAGTGACATAGTAAACGCAATTCAAAGGGAAAACTGAGTTTATCTTTGTCTCCCGTACGTTAAAGGGGTTTCAGACCACATTTCCAAAAATCAAAGGAAAAATAATACTTTCACTTACTATAGACCCAAATAACTTTTAGTTCCCAAATCTACTAAGGTAAAGGTCCTATCCCCATAGATGAAAACTCCGGTGTCCAGAGAATTCCTTTCTCTTGTGGTCTTTGGTACATCAGAAGAAATGATCAACGACTTACGGATAGATTAACTCAGTGCTCTACCTCAATTAATAACACCCTTAAAAAGCGAAAAAAAAAACAGAAACCTTTTTACTCTGCCCTCTCAGCACGCATATTTAATAATCCAGACCATACTGTTTTATTTAAACAAGCGAGATTAATTTCGCATGACGAAGGTGTTGTCAAGCACTACAGAGAAGCAGTTGAAATTTATAAATACCGAAAGTTAGGTCTAGCTTTCAACAGAGATTCAGGTGATTTGAGAATAAATGTGTCGTATTCGGGTTTTCTCAAAAGAGAAGCCGATTCTTTAGCAATCCCTGAAACAAATATGGAACCACTTCCCCAATCATACAATCAAATACGTCATCAACCCCTTAGGTCTCAAAGGGTATCCGCAAGAAATACAATGGTTAAAATCAGAAATCAGGTGACCTAGTTCTCCTATTTATTCAGTTACTGCTTTGTCTGTTTGGGTGAATGAATTTTTTCTTTTATTTCTCTGTTGTTCGTTAGTATCTGTTGTGGCAGTTTATATTTCTTTGCATTTTGTGCAAATCACGGATACTGGCGAATAACTCATTTTATTGTTTGTTAGCTATTTGGTTTTTAGTTTTGGTCTTTTATTGAATTTTATTTAATTTTTTGGAAATTCTTTTCATTGGTTTTGTTATACTTTCCGTACTTATTTTTAGGTTTTTGTTTTTTCCTTGACCTTATTATTTTGATCGGCTGAAGAAGAGAGGCGGTTTATCTCTCGGAATGTTCGCTTGCTGAGTTTTCTTCATTAATTTAACTAGGCCCCATTTTTGGGGCCTAATTAAATGGGGGCTTTGGCCCATTTTTGGGGCCAAAAAACCCCATTTTTGATTGTTTTCTTTCCTTATGTTAGTGTAAGCCAATGCGGTTTAAGAAATTATCTTCATAAATCACGAATGAGAAAACCCTGTTCAAGTGATTCTCTAACTTTGAACTGACTTTAAAAAGCAAAATACTTAAACTTTAAAAGGCATTGGAGAGGGGGTGGTAGGGATTTTTTTACAATTACTTGCTAGTATAATAGTCTATTTAATCTCTATTTTTTATTATACTATGCAACTCATGCATCCCTTTTGATCTTATGGAGGACAAAACCCTTAATTAGCTTAAAATTCATGGTTGCAGTGACAGCTGAAACCTAAAAACTCGATGAGAAAAAAAAACTTTATAGTGAAACCAAAAAGTTCTAAGCTGAAGGTGATTCAAGAATGGTAACTATTACGTCAGTTAATCTTAACAGTAAAAATTTATTGGAAAAAGTGGGGATTCCTCTAAAGAGCCCGATACACTTAGTCGCTGGTTTGAGATAAGAAGTTCACCATTGGAAACACCATGTTTACAATTTTTTTACAGGAGAATTACTATCACCCGCTTTGAAGAACAAGTCATTTTTTGCATGGAAAGTACTGATTTGTCACTTTTTTCCAGTTTCAATCGCATTAAACCAGTGATTATGGAATGCTGGGAGAGGAGAGGATTTGAACTAAAATTGCTCCATCTTGTATCTTTTTAAATAACAAAATAAATCATACCATACTAAAATAGTATTTTCTTAAATTTCGTTCCTCAACATATCAGTTTTTGCTAAACTAAGATTGAAATGAAAGGAAATGCAACTTCTACGCTAGCCAGTTAATTTTTCATTATTCAAAACCCTTCATACGAGTTGATGAGCAAGCCTTTCCCCCATCTTGAAAAACAGCTCAATGATAGGCGCATTAAACTTCACAGCATAAAAATGCGGCAATAAATTTCTTGTTTATTTTTAAATAGTAAACTGATAATTGCATGAATGCTGCAGTAACTATCAAGATTGTTCACAAATCATCAAAAGATGATAACCTTTTTATGCGCCAAAAGAGATCGCATTAAACAACAAAGTTCCGTCTTCTGACAATGTGTTGCAATGTTTTACCGCAATGTTGGTTCGAAGAAGGTTATTAAGTCGGAAACGTAAATTTAAAAGATTAACAACAAATTTGTCATTTCCAAAAACCTTTCACTAGATGTTGAGCCCCTCTCCCGCCCCTTAAAATCGAGGAAAGGAAGTTTTGTTGTATTGTAACCCATTAGCGTCGATTAGAAATTATATACCACTAATTGTTGACAAATTTGAACACGAGGAAGCAGAGTTTTCAAACAGATTGCTAAATTAGTATTTTTGCTGAATTTAGATACAGTACAAAACTGGTCGTGGATAATGAATCTGTATGGAAAAATAGGTATGTGTCTATAGCTAGCATTATACAATTAGACAAAATATATTTTCATCGGCTAGGATTATTTGGACAATACAACATCGTAGACACATGTTTTATGTCTCAATCAAAACCAATTTCGTCTTAGTAATGTAATTTACCTATTTCATTAAAATAATTTAGTTTTTTACGGCACTTGGTATTTACCAAGTGACATCATTATAGCGATCGCAAGTTCTGTCGGTCTGTCTTTTGGTCTCGGTTTTGCTAGTTTAGGCACTTCCAGATAAGCAAGGACGACGAAATTTGGAAGACGTGTCAGGGACCAGACCAGATTAAATTAAAACTAGTCGTTTCTTCAATTCTACCATCTGGGGGGAGTGAGGGGACGGTTAATTCAGAAAAATTATGAAAATGAGGTATTTTTAACTTACAAACCGGTGATTGTATCTTAATGAAATTTGATATTTAGAAGTATATCGTGTCTCAGAGCTCTTATTTTAAATTCCGACCGGTTCTGGTCACATTTGGGGAAATTGGAGCGGAAACCTAAAATCTTGGAAAATGCTTAGAGTGCAGGGATGGGGATTAAACTTAGTGGGAAAATAATCACAAGTCCTAGATACGTGATTGACATAACTGGAACGGATCCACTCTCTTTGGGGGAGTCCGGGGGGGGGGGGGGTAATTCTGAAAAAATGAGGTATTTTCAACCTACGAAGGAGTGATCGGATTTTAATCAAATTTCATATTTAGAAGGAACTAGTAACTCAGATCTCTTACTTTAAATCCCGACCGGATCCAGTGTCATTAGGGGGAGTTGTGGTGGGGGGAACCGGAAATCTTGTAAAAGGGCTAGAGTGGAGAGATTAGGATGAAGCTTGGTAGAAAAAATAGGCACCAGTCCAGGATACGTGAATGATATAACCGGACCGGATACACTCTCCTTGGGGAACTTGGGGGGAGGTAATTCGGAAAAATTAACAAAAAATGAGGTATTTGTAATTTACGAACGGGCGATCAGATATTGATGACATTTGATATTTAGAAGGATCTTGTGCTTTAAAGCTCTTATTCTAAATCTCGACCAGATCCGGTGATATTCGGAGGCGTTGTATGGGGAAACCGGAAATCTTGGAAAACGTGAAAATTGGCGTACCTTTATCTTACGAATGCATGATTGGATCTTAATGAAACTTGATATACAGAAAGATCTTATGTCTCAAATGCTCCATTTTCGATTCAATTAGGATCCGGGGACATAGGGGGTCGGAGGGGGAATCATAAATCTTGAAAATCGGAAATCTTGGAATACGCTTAGAGTGAAGAGATCGGATTAAAACTTGATGGGAAGAATAAGCACAAGTTCTAGATATATGATTTACGTGATTGGAACGGATTCGCTCTCTTTGGAGGAGTTGGGGGGGGGGGTGTTAATTCGGAAAAATTAGGAAAATTTTGATATTTTTAACTTAAGAACGGGTGACAGGATCTTAATGAAATTTGATGTTTAGAAGGAACTCATATCTCAGAGCTCTTATTTTAAATCCCAGCCAGATCTGGGGACATTGAGGGAAGTTCGAGGGGGAAACTGGAAATCCTGGAAAAGCTTAGAGTGGAGAGATCGAGATGAAACTTGGTGGGTAGAATAAAAAAATGTCGTAGATACGTGATTGACGTAATAGGACTGGATCCCCTTTCTTTGGGGGAGTTAGGGGGTTCCAGTGCTTTGGCGAGTTTGGTGCTTCTTGACGTGCTAGGACGATGCAAATCGGTAGGAGTGTCAGGGACCTGCACAAATTGAATTGATAAAGTAATTTTCCCCAATTCGACCATCTGGGGAGCTGAAGGGAGAGGAAAAATTGGAAAAAATGAGGTATTTTTAACTTACGAGTGGGTGATCGGATCTTAATGAATTGTGATATTTAGAAGGACCTCGTGTCTCAGAGCTCTTTAGAGCTCATGCCATATGAGCTCTTGACTCTTGGCTCTTCTGGCCTCGTCACAAGTGCCATATGAGCTCTTAGCCCTTGCTATGAACTATGACTCAAATTTGCTATGACTCAAATTGGGCTCTTCATTTATGTGATAAAGTGGCAAAAAGTTTGTGGAGATAGTTAATGGTTTCAATAAGTAAACCCTAAATTTAGTACCCTATTTAAAAAATAAATTTGGTTACTTTTTACGTTTGATCACCTACTTCTTACAAATTCGTTTTGCATTTTGTTTTTTGTGTACACTTAAAAAAATTAAAATGATGGAAATTTGTTCAGGCTAAGTTTTCCAAACTCAAGTTAAGAGAAACGGTGAAACTTAAAACGAACAAAAATTATTGCTTCCCGGATTACCCAGATTTATCTATAATAGTGATAGCTCAAGTAAACTGACGCGATACTTTCCGATATCAGTAGAATCATAAAAACTATCGCGCTACTGAGAACTGAGTTTGGTTGAAGTTTCATAAAGAATAGTAAATATGTCCTAAAAGTTACCCATATCATGCTTGGCGAATAACTATTAGAACCATGTAAATTAGTCTTCTATTATGTGCAGGTTACTTATTGAATTACCGGCTCCTAAGAGAACTTCCTAGTTTCGGGACGGGGTCAGATTTGTGTTTTAGCAAAGCACCTGTTCCCCGAATTGTACAGATACTGAATAATATCTCGAGTAAGTTCCTTTGAGCAAATTTTGTGTATATGCTTCTTGCGTAATCTAAGGAACATCGCGTAATTGACTATTTAAACCCAAGGAACCCAGAGTGCGGAAAAATTTAAAATACTTTTGATGACAGTGATTTGTGACAACCAAGAAGCTGGTTCAAAAAGGAGTTCTAACTCTAATCGGTTTGAAAGTTGCGGGACATGCAGACAAAGCCAGGTAGCTCCAGAAAAAAAATTAAAGAAATTTGGTTTTATTGGTTTGTGCCGCAGAATACTGGGCCAAGATTATGTATTTTTCCCATCAGCTTGAAATTTTCAGGGTAATTTTTTAACAACAAAATAGATTGAAAAAAAAGATATTAAGAAAGCTGAAGATGGAAAGATAATTTTTAATTACATTGTCTGCAAGTATAAAATTATATTCAAAGCTATCAAGGGAATGTTAGCTGCAACTGCTTCCCTACCATAGAAAATCAAAAGTTGTATATACCACACCCACCTCCATCCATCACCCCAAACAAAAAAACAATATAAAACATTTCTAGTATATAAAATGCCGGTAACTGGCCGAAACTCTTAGCAGAATATTCCAATTTTACTTAAAACTTCATTTGCAAGTTAAAATTTTATTTCTTAAGCATGAAAGCTGAAAAAACTAGCCTACTTTTTTTTCGTTTTAAGTCTGAATTACTGCATAGATTCATTTTTGTTCATTTTAGGCTCGCATAGGTAGGTGGGAAAATTATGAAAAACTCAGTTTTTTGCAACAAATTCAAAAAGCTTATTTATATAAATAACAATGATTGCAAAGTTATAACCAGGTTGAAATAATTCTGAATTGACTAAGCCACTTGCCTTAAAAACTCTATTATGTCATATATAGTCCTTAAATTCGAAAATTCTAATTTTTGGGGATATATATAATCTGCTATAAGAAAATGGATCCGCATAAATCTGGAAAGAAAATAAAATCATATTAAAAGAAACCGCAAAATCTTTTAAACTTACCTAAAGTACAAAAGAATACGAGGACCAAGCTTGCTGCAAACATATCGGGTGACAAGAGTTGAACGACTGATCCTGTAAAATAAAATAAGCTCTCAATGGAGACAGAAGGTAGCCAACCAACCCGAATAAAATGCCTGAGAAAACTGGCAATGGGAATACATAGTTCATCTTTATTAGAAAAAAAAAATAGCTGAATAAGGCATAAGGCCCTTTCCACTGATGTAGTCACACAAAAAGAAAATCATGAGGAAATATAAACATCTAAAAAAATAAAAAAAAGACAGAAAGAGGGAAAGAAAAAGAGGGCTGGTGAAAAACGTGTAGGAAATCAGTCAAAATGGACATGCAGCTAAAGGAATTAACTTCATCAAACGCTACTAACCTGAGAAGATCTACCTGATTTTCTAAAAAAAGGCGGAACACCCCAAAAAGGTCAAAAAATCTTAATGAAAACCATACCATTAGAGTTAGCACATAAAAGAGTCCGATTTAAAAGGTTTCAAGCTCCTATCTACAAAAATTCGAAATTTTGTATTTTTCCCTGAAGAAGGATCACAGATGCTTGTTTATTCATTTTTGTTTGTTTTTTGTTTGTTTGTTTTTCGTTTTTTTCCCTTGTATGAATGTATCGAACCAAAAATCAGGAGAGGGCTCATTCTAATAGAAATTAAAAGTTCTGGTGCTCTTTTTAGGGGAACGCAAAGATTAGAGGGCAAATGACCTAATCTCGAGGCCCTTTTTTCCCAGAAGACATTCGATCGAAGTTTTGAGATAAGCTTTTGATCAGCACAATTAAAAGGTCCAGCAACTATTCATTTTTGGATAACATGACCCCACATCCCCTTGGAGGGCTGTGAGTTATGCAATTGGCCCATTCGCATACAGTATTTCTTATTCTAATATAAAGTATATTTTTACAGGAAGGAGGGGGTGTTTCTGTGGGGATAGGGGCTCTGTGGGAAAATAGTTTCCAGGAAAATTTTTCATGAGACATAGGCCTACTGCATGGGGCATTCATATACCAAACTCTTTTTATTTGTCTCATTTTCTCTCTGGCCGCCCAATTTTAAATGTGGAGATGATGTTTCTGGAAAACTTTAAGCGAGGAGGGAATTGTCTAGGGGAATTTTTTCAATGGGGGATTTTCAAAGAGGAATTTTCCGTAGGGGAATCTTCCACAGGAAGAACTTTTGAAGAGATAGGAAAGACTTTTTAGCGAGGGGGAGGTTTCCGGTACGATTCTAAATCCGATCAGAATTTAAACGAAAAAACAGGTTTGTGTTCAAATAAAAGTAATACGATTTTTCATGGGGGATTGAAATTTTTAGTGAAGAGGAAATTGGATTGAGGAGATTTTACAAATGGATTTTACATGGGAGGTATTTTTCACGGCAAAATTTTTCATGGGAGGAATAATCCCCAGTGGAATTTTCGGGGAGAATCTTCCACAAAAGGACTGGGTAGATTTCTCGACATGATTCAAACAGCAATCCGACATTAAATTTAAATTTAATTTATTAAATTATAAATTTATTACATTTATTAAATTTATCAATCAAAAGCACGTTTTTCAATCAAAAGCAAGGAACAAAGTTGAAAATTCTTGCGAACAGAAATTATTCAGTATAAGGGAAGCCACTCATTCATACTAAATAATCTGTGTTTATCTTAAGTTATAATCGTGTTCTTAATTCAGTCAAAAAAACTTTTTTTTTTAAATTAATACACCTAGGAGTTCTTCATTATTTCACTATTATTTGCGTCATTTTGTGACGTGAAAATCCTTGTTTAGGCGATTCACCTTCTAATTTTTTTAGGAGCGCCGATTATCAGGGGGGATGTAAAAGGGGGGATTACCGTTTCTAGAATTCAAAAATAATAATTTATCTCCAGTATTATCAAACATTAAAAAAATCTTTGAATTTTCAACATTTTTGTGAATTAGCACCACAGAGGCCACTGTAGTTTTTATTGAGAGACGTGCACAATAGTGTCAATTCACGAAATTTTGTTGGAGGCTGGCCAAATATATTGTTCAAATCTAGGAAAGGAATACATATTTTTTTTTACTGAACGCCCCTCCCCCCAAAAAAATCAAAATCCTAGCTGGTGCCTGAGTAATTTTACCAGCTTAACTAGGATAAAAAAATGGTTCCTAATTTGTAGGGGACAGGGGAAAAAATTTAAAAAGAAAACATAAACTGGTTTGTTAGACCACTACTAGCCAACGTTCACCACTGGTGGCATACACAAAGGGCGCCAATTCGAGAAAATAAAGTGGGTATAAAATGATTTTTTTTTTCTATTGTAACTATAAAATTAATAAAAATGAATTTTTCATAATCCTGGGTGATTTGCGCTTAGTTAGAAAAAATAAAGGCAATTTTGAAAATATTACAGGCGAATTGTATCCCTCCTCTCAATGGTGCATCTTTGTTGAGCTAAAATAATTAACCATATTCATAAAAGTTTTAAAAGGAACTGAAACCGGTGATTTGAAAAGACAAAATCATGTCGTCTGTTGAAGGAACTAAACTACAGTTTTAGTGATTTTTTGCTGAGTTCGTGATTTTTCAAAGAATCTAGTGATTCTTTTCTGATTTAGTAATTTTCTTAATCTAATGATTTTTCTAACTAGTGACAACCCAGGAATTGATCTAAGACAACCTCATTAGTAAAGTACCAGTCTTTAGTAGTGGAAGTGGGTTGAGAATGTTTGCCTTGTAAATATCAAAAGAAAAAAAATAAAGCTTAGGTATAATCCTGACTCACGAAAAAGACTTTACCAGAGTTCCCGTTCATGATTTTCTGAAAATCATGAAAGCTCATATTGTATGAGCTCTAGCAAAATTCTAAGAGTCAATACACTGCTTTAATGGAAAAAAAGAGGTATCCGATCACCCACTCGGAACTTAAATATACGTACTCCCCTTCAGCCCCTCAGATGGTCGAATGGGGAAAAACGACTTTATCAAGTCCGTTTGTGCAGCTCCCTGACACGCCTTCCAATTTTCAACGTCCTAGCACGTCCAGAAGCACCAAACTCGCCAAAGCACTGAACCCCACCACCTAACTCCCCCAAAGAGAGTGGATCCAGTCCGGTTATGTCAATCACGTATCTACGACATTTATGAGCGTTTTCCAAGAGTTCGGTTTCCCCCCTCAAACTCCCCCCCCATGTCAACAGATCTGGTAAGGATTTTAAATAAGAGGTCTGAGACATGATTTCCTTCTAAATATCAAATTTCATTAATATTCAGTCACCCATTCCAATCCTTCCAATTATGTCACTCTCGTATCTATAACTTGTGCTTATTCTTCCCATCAACTTTCATCCCGATCTCCTCACTCTAAGCGTTTTCCAAGATTTCCGGTGTCCAAGATTTCTGGTTCCCCCCTTCAACCCTCAATGTCCCTGGATCCGATTTGAATCTGAGGGCATAAGATTCTGAGTGCATTAGCGAGCATCTGAGACATAAGATTCTTCTATATATCAAGTTTCATTAAGATCCGATCACCCATGCGCAAGATACCTCGATTGTTGCCTATTGTTTATATTACCTATTGTTGCCAGATCTAGTCAGGATTATAAAAAAATGAGAGATCTAAAGCACAAGATCCTTCTAAATATCAAACTTCGTTAAGATCACATCACCCGTTCGTAAGTTGCAAATACCTCATTTTTTCAATTTTTCTGAATTACTCCACACACACCCCCAACTCCACCAGAGAGAGCAGAACCGGTCCGATTATGTCAGTCACGTATCTTGGACTTGTGCTTATTCTTCCAATCAAGTTTCATCCTGATCTCTCCGCTTTAAGCGTTTTCCAAGATTTCCAGTCCCCCCCCCCAATGACACTGGATGCAGTAAAGATTTAAAATAAGATCCCCAACCAATGACACTGGATCCAGTCGGGATTTAAAATAAGATATCTGAGTTAAGAGGACCTTCTAAATACGAAATTTCATTAAGATCCGACCACCCCTTTGTAAGTTAAAAATAGCTAATTTTTCTAATTTTTTAGAATTAACCCTTCATCTCCCCCAACTCCCCAAAGAGAGTGCTTATTTTTTCCACCAAGTTTCATCCTGATCCCTCCACTCTAAGCGTTTTCCAAGATTTTAGCCCCCCCCCCAAATCTCCCCAACGTCACTGAGTCTGGTCGAAATTTGAAATAAGAGCTCTGAGACACAATATACTTCCAAAAATCAAATTTCATTCAGATCCGTTCACTCCTTCGTAAGTTAAAAATGCTCATTTTTTCAAATTTCTCAGAATTAATCATCCCCCCAACTCCCCCAAAGAGAGCGGATCCGTTCTGGTTATGTCAATCACGTATCTAGGACTTGTGATTATTTTTCCCACCAAGTTTTATCCCGATCCCTCCACTCTAAGCATTTTCCGAGATTTTAGGTTCCCTAAGAAAAACTCCCCCCAATGTCACCAGGTCCGATCGGGATTTGAAATAAGAGCTCTGAGACACGATATTCTTCCAAACATAAAATTTCATTAAGATCCGATCACTCTTTTGTAAGTTAAAAACAATTCATTTTTTTCTAATTTTTCAGAATTAACCCCCCCCCCCAACTCCCAAAAAGAGAGCTGATCTGTTCCGATTATGTCACGTATCTAGGACTTGTGCTTATTTTTCCCACCAAGTTTCATTCCGATCCCTCCACTCTAAGCGTTTTCCAAGATTTTGGGTTCCACCCCCCAACTCCCCCAATGTCAGCAGGTCTGGTCGGGATTTAAAATAAGAGCTCTGAAACAAGACATCTTTCCAAACATCAAATTTCATTAAGATCCGATCACTTCTTCGTAAGTTAAAAATAACTCATTTTTCTATTTTTTCAGAATTACCCCCCCCCCCACTCCCTCAAAGAGAGTGTATCCGTTCCGGTTATATCAGTCACGTACCTAAAACTTGTGCTTATATTTCCCACCAAGTGTCATCCCAATCCCTCCACTCTAAGCGTTTTCCAAGATGTTAGCCCCCCCCCTCTGATGTCACCAGATCCGGTTGGGATTCAAATTAAGAGCTTTGAGACACGATATCCTTCCAAAAATCAAATTTCATAGAGATCTGATCACCCCTTCGTAAGTTAAAAATACCTCATTTTTTTCTAATTTTTCCGATTTAACCTTCCCCCTACTCCCCTCTCCCAGATGGTCGAATCGGGGAAACGACAATTTTCAATTTAATCTGGTATGGTTCCTGATAAGCCTGCCAAATTTCACCATCCTAGCTTACCTAGAAGTGCCTAAAGTAGCAAAACCGGGACAGACAGACCGACAGAATTTGCGATCGCTATGTCACTTGGTAGATACCAAGTGCCATAAAAACTCATAAATCATACTATTGGTACTTTTGACCAAGCCATTTTTAATTTTTAATAACTTTTCACCTCCTTCTCACTAAGTAAAACTTAATAAAAAAAGATCATTTCTGTAAGTGAAACTAATGTGAACGAATTCAATCGCTCAAAGAATTTGTTCTTCACATTTTTCGACACCTTAAAAAATTTACTTATTGTTTAATTATACGACATTCAGGAGCCGTTTTTAAGGAATTGGGATGATATCTATAATTTGGCGTAAAGAGTGAGGTGTTGATGAGGGGCAATCCCATATATATGTAATAATTTCTGTTCGTTTTAAGTATTGATGTTGCTCCTTACTTTCAGTTGAAATTTTTTTTTGTTTATTTTATTTTTGATCGGTTTTTAAATAACGCCAGGATATCTGAGTCCACCTCCACAGAAAAACCCCCTACCCACGGAACTATTCTCTGGACAATTCAATCCTGGTGAAAATTTACCCCGGAAAATTACCCTTAACAACTCCACGCGTAAAATTGAGTCGGTTAAAGGAAAGCAAGACATATAAAGAAATTTCGTATAGGGATTCTGCCAAATTGTCCAATTATAAAATTTCCCCAGAAAATTTCAACCCCAAAATGTATGCATAGGCTACTTCCCAAGAAGAAGGACCGTGCGTATATGATGTGCAAATTTTATAACATAAGGACTTTTCCCCAAAGATTGTTCGGGGTCATGTTATGTCCAAAGGCGTGGTTATTAGGTCTTTTCAACTGAACAAAATGTCTATCCCATAATTTTGAATGGATGATTTTGAGGAAAAAGTATAATGTGAGGGGGTCTAGTTGTCTTCCAATTTTTGAGGTCACATAAAAAGGGCACAAGAACTTTTCCTTTCTGGTAAAATGAACCCTATCCCAACGGTCTAGACCTGCTGGGTCAATAAGATCACTCCTGGAAAAAAAAAACACAGATTCGTGATCTTTCTTTAGGAAAAAAAATCAAAATTTCACGTTTTTTTTTTCAAATAGGAGCTTGAAGCCTCTACAGTAGGGTTCTCTGATACGCTGAATGTGATCGTGAGATTTTCATTGAGATTCTATGACTTTCAGGGGGGTTTACCTGTTTCTTTCAAAATTCAAGCAACTTTTCTCAGGCTTGTAACCTTTGATGCGTAACACTAAATTTTATGAAAATTATATATTTGAAATCAGCACAAAAATCCAATTACTTTGACATATTTATTTGTATGAAAATTCTATTCTATAGAGTTTTGGTTGCTAATGAGCCGGGTCGCTCCATACTTCGTAACCACAAACTGTTGTAAAAACTTAAAATAGGAGAAGATATAGAATTAGTGTTTGATTCAGGAACAAAAAAAAACTTGAGCACCCCTATTTGAAATTTCCCCTCTCATCCCCTATAATTTGTACTAATTACGGTATTTGGGACCGAGGGGAGTGTTACGTGCCCATATAGCCCCCCCCCCCCAAAAAAAAAAAAATCGATCAACCCTTCTACAAATAGTAATAACCAATATTCTCCCGAAACAAAACTTGACCAATTAGAAACTGAAACTGAAACAGAGTAAAAAAAAAAAACAACAAACTTTTCCATACGTTTCGAAAACAGCGATACCAAAACTTAAAACAAGCAGAGATAAAGTATTAGGCCATTATAGGTCAACATAAAACCACTAACGGCATATATTAATATATAATACAATAATTAGTGGCAATTAAACCACCAATATATATATATATATATATATATATATATATATATATATATATATATATATATATATATATATATATATAATATATATATATATATATATATATATATATATACATATATATATATATATATATATATATATATATATATATATATATATATATATATATATATATATATATATATATATATATATATATATATATATATATATATATATATATATATATATATACATATATATATATATATATATATAATATATATATATATATATATATATATATATATATATATATATATATATATATATATATATATATATATATGCACTCTGTTGAGCATCCATTAAAATCTCATCATTGATCCAATTAACATTATTTCCACCGAAACATCTCAAGCCCCCTTTGAACAAAACAAGAACTGGTTCATCGTCCATTCAATCATGCAGAACCCAAAAGGGGTGAACACGCTTAAATCGACTGTTGCCATGTGCCCAGAAATAATATAATTGGATTAAACGTGAGGAGGTTAAACGTAATAAAACGAGTAGAATAGCTCTACCCATGCATTAGGCACACAATTAAGATTTTGAAGAAGTTACATTAAGAGTATAAAATTACAAGAACAGCGCTGTTAATAAAGTAGAAACAAAAAAGAAATTATAAAAACCTTAAGATGTATCGTGGGATTGATTTTAGAAACCCTTCTAGTAGCGGCTGTAAACCTCATAATCTAGGGGAAGGGGGTAAGGTATACCATATGAGTCTAAATATATAAATTTAGTCACAAAAACTAGGGGGTAGTTCTAGGCCTGGGCAGCTCCCTGCCGATGCCTAGAACCACAACCACCGTCCTCGCCTCCATCCCCTCAGTATATGTTTGTATTGTGCAATGAATTTTCTTTTCTTTTGAGTTATTTTTTCCTTTTTTAATTGACATTATTTGGCACTATGAATTTACCCTTGATGTAAAATATTAAGAAAATAGCAACATTAACACACAAAAAAAATATACAGAACGTTGTGCATTGTTCTTTAATAATTAAAATATTAGTTCCTGGAAATCTCAGTAGGTTTTATTTCTCACTATTATATTTGTGTATTTTTTTTCACTGAGGTGCAAGAATCGCTTTGGCCTTTGAGTTTAGAATGGTGATAGCCTTGCTCGTATTTGTGGTAAATTTCTGTTCATTTAAGTTTCACTTGATTGTTCATATACATTTCTATTCATTTTAGGATTCAATTAACCATCCATAACATAGGAGTTAATTTGCTTAAAGGAATATTTGTATGGTGCTAGAGTTGAAGGGAGTAGATTTCTTTTAATGGAAGGAGGTTGAGTTCATGGCTGATCGGCAGGGTTTTCAGTTCAAGTGGGTTTAGTTGCATGTGACTGAGCTGAATTGGGGTTGAGTTAGATAAGGCTTGAGTCAAAGAAGTGCTGAGTGCTAAGTCAAGGAATGATGCTGAATCGAATTGGTGCTGAGTTAAACAGGGCTGACTTAAAGGGGGGTTAAGCTACGTGGGCATTGACTGAAATGAAGTTGAGTTTGAATAAGGGGATGAGATAGATGGGTATTTGGGTTTTGGATGGGGCTGAGTTAGAAGGGACCCATTGGAGTGGGCTCTATTTATATGAGATCGATTTAAGCATGGTTAATTAAACGGGAATTGGGTGGCAGGGGGTCAGCATTTGGGGGGGAGGGGTTGAATGGCATGGGGATTGACATTTGAAGGGGGTGGATTTGAACATTGTTAAGCTTAATAGGGCTAGTTTGCAATGGAACCTGGAATTATTCTCAGGCCTTATAAAATATAAACATTGTATCAGAATCCATTTCAACACCTTAGCCTCCTGACCATACAATGAAATTTAAACTAAAAACAAATGCTGAACCATGAAGTAAGGAGATATGATCTTGGAAGGGAAGGGTTACAGTCCATTGCACCCCCCCCCCTGCTTGTAATGTTCTTAAACTGCACATTTTCGCTATCTCCATTGCCAAAACAATAGTAGTCGAAACGTTACTTTAGTCGAAAACATTAATAATCGCTCTTTAGTTGTATTTGATATCTTTTAATTGCTCGGATTTTAACGCAAATAAGATTATTCTATCTCTTCTAAAGAATAAAGGTATTACCCTTATTTATGGAGACGAAACCTTGGGGCTCGACACTGCTTTGTCATCTTAGCTTTACGGGAAACATGTATTAACCATTACTGGAAACAATTGTTACTAACTCTCACTAATTGTAAACAATTTTTGGCTATAAAAAAAAATCCGTTTGTCAAATCTTTGTATGTTTGCAGTTACAACTTAAAAATCAAATTAATGAAAAGCGTAAAATAAAAATTTGTCTTTCGCTATAAACGGGTAATCAGCACTTAATTTACTTCCTTAAATTGGCAATGTAAAAGCAAAAATGTAATTTGAAAAAAAAATTCAAACAAAAAAAGGAAATATTCTCCCTTGTCCGGTGATATTTGAAGCTGTATCCTAGTAAAATAAAAAAAAAATGGTTAGGTCATTTTGTAATCGAGCAGGCTAGGAAAAATTTCTTTTAAAGTTTCAGCATAGACTATTCTTATTCATTTTCAAAAAAAGCCCATCTCTTAGGCAAATTGCCTGTTTATATACTACCTAGTGAAAAATCCCAGATTTTGAGATAACGGAATTTTTACTAGAGCTGCCTGCATTATCAAAGAATAAGCGGGAATCAAATATTTACAGGCGAAAGAACTAATGCGTGGCATTTCTCCCTCAAAAATTGGGAAGTTAAATTTTTAGCTTTTCGACAGTTGTTCAATTTATTAGGTATGCTAGAAGTTTTCCTCAAACAAATTTTGGCCTATCTTGAGCCAAAATTGTTGCTCTGCTTAACAAAATGGGGAAAAGACACTTTAGTGCCTACTAAAAGCTACTACTTGTATCTAGGTATCTTCTATAAAATTGTTCTTGACAATACCATCGTAATGTGCCATATTGGAACAAACATGGTGATTTTTGGCCCTATTTCTGGACTGGAAAGTCTGAGAAGCATAAAAAGGGCACCGTTCTAATCGCCGTATTCAGAAACTCTCAACCATAGGTATACAACCTCTTCCTTTGTGCACTCTACTACCAGTCCCCTTAGGAGTAATAACTGTTGTTATGTTTATCGTAACAGTAAAGTGTAATTTCGAAAACAATTTTTCGGAATTTCCGAAAAGGAGCTTGAAACACTGATGTCTACTGTTTTATCACAAACTAATAGGACTTTAAGGCACTAACTTAATAGGACACACTAAAGGTACTTTAGCATTTTAGGGCGTTTTCAATACTTATGTATGCTCTTTTCTCGTTGTTTAATTTATAAGAAGCCTTCAATCATCTCTCAACTACGATCATTCCTTTATGAAAACGCCCTGGAGACGATTCCTACCGTTGCCAAAATGCAATATTTATTGGTTCTCAAGGTGGGGACTTTGAAGTTCCTATTTAAGGTTTTTAGCGATGGAAATTTAAATTATGAACTTGTTATTTTGTTGTTCCACCATTTGTAAGGAGTTATAGACTCTTTTTGAAAATATGCCAAGCTTTCCGTTTCTAACAACAAATTGCTATCAAGTTTAACCGGAAAAATAGTTAGAACTTCCCAGTTAGCGTCAATTGACTTTTGTTTATGCTAAATAATCAAATATAAAAAAGTAAATAAGTAAGTAAAAATTGAAAACAAAATTTACTGAGAACATATTTATTATTACTTCTGGCTTGGATTTACCGAAATTCACTCTTTTCTAGGTTGCACCCTCACCTGCAACCGAGAAGGTTTCTTGTTTTCCATGGGAACTTAAAAATTTATATTTATCTGAATTCTTGAAAGTCATAAAACTGTTCTTCCGGGAAAAAATGTTTGATTGGATGCAAAAGGAGACATTTTATCATATCTACAGTAGTATCTCTTTCAAGTATATTGCCGCCCCCCACCTCCCCCATGTCCCATACTTGGTATTCAGCAAGTGGATTCTATAGGACATTAAATAATAAAAAAAACAAGTTTTTCTACTGAAAGCAAGGAGCAACATTAAAACTTAAAACGAAGAAAAATTATTCCGTAGTCTATATGAGAGGTGGTGCCCCTTCCTCAATACCCTTCTTTTCACGCAAAGCTTTTTAATAATTTTTAAAAAGGTCAAAATTTCCCCTGGGAAGTTCACCTCTGGAAACTTCTATCCCTAAAAGAAATTCTCTCCTTAAGAAAACATTTCCAGAAGGTTTCCCCCTTCCTTGAAAAATGTCGGTACACTTAACTATAGTAATAACAAAATTCATAATTCCACATTTTTACAGACTGGAGCTTGGAACTCTTACACTAGGGTTCCCAGATACGCTGAATCTAATGGTGTGATTTTCATTGAAATTCTTTGACTTTCAGGGGGTATTTTCTTGTATTTAGCCTTTGATGGCTAATTAAATAAAAAAAACAAGTTTTTTCAACTGCAAGTAAGGAGCGACATTAAAACTTAAAACGAACAGAAATTACTTCGTATATGAAAGGGGCTGCTTCCTCATCAATGCCCCGCTCTTTACACTAAAGTTTGACTCTTTCTCTCAACTCTTCTTTTTAAAACAGTAAAAAACTTTTGCGTAAAGAGCGGGGCGTTGATGAGGAAGCAGCCCCTTTCATATACGAAGTAATTTCTGTTCGTTTTAAGTTTTAATGTCGCTCCTTACTTTCAGTTGAAAAAACTTGTTTTTTTTATTTAATTTCTGAATGTTTTTGAATCAATACATGTTTTGATTTTGGCTCTCCGCAGAGGAATTTGCATATTTATTTTTGTTTTGGCTAAATGGCTTTCTCACAATTTTGATCGAATGATTTTGAGAAAAAAGAGCGGGGAGGAAGCCTAGTTGCCCTTCAATTTTTTGGTTAATTAAAAAGGCAACTAGAACTTTTAATTTTTTACGAATTTTTTTATTAGTAAAAGATATACGTAACTTATAAATTAGCTTACGTAAAGAATTTTTTATTCTCATGTTTTTATTACACATATGAGAGGGTTCGCCCACTCGTCAGTACCTCTCTCTTTACACCAAATCTTAAATTTTGTCCCAATTCATTAAGAATGACCCCTGAATCACAAAAGCCGTAGAATAAATAGTTGACATTACTAAAAATACTTTAGCGTAAAGAGCGAGGTATTAGGAGGAAGTGAGCCCCTCATATGGGTAATAATTTATGTTCGTTTTAAGCTTTAATGCTACTCCTTACTTCCAGCTGAAAAAACTTTTTCATATTTATTTTTTCATTGTTTTTTTTTTAAATAATGCAAGTAAATCCTGCGCTCCCATCATGGAAATTTTCTTCCCCCATGACAAATTCCTCGATGAAAAGTTCCCCCAGTATATCCCCCTCTTCTCAACCCCTCCCCCAACCAAAAAATCCTCCCAAAAACGCCTGTACACTTCGAAATAACCATTACTATATGTAAGCACTGGTCAAAGTTTGTAACTTGTAGACCCTCCCATGGGGACTGTGGAGGAGTAAGTCGTCTCCAAAGACATAGTTATGAGTTTTTTCGACTACGCTGAATAGAATGGCAAAATAATTAGCGTCGGAGGGGGCCTAGGTGCCCTCCAATTTTTTTGGTCACTTAAAAAGGACACTAGAACTTTTCATTTCCGTTAGAAAGAGCCCTCTCGCAACATTCTAGGACAACTGGGTCGATACGATCACCCCTGGGAACAAAAAACAAAAAAAAAAACAAATAAACACGCATCCGTGATCTGCCTTCTGGCAAAAAATACAAAATTCCACATTTTTGTAGATAGGAGCTTGAAACTTCTACAGTAGGGTTCTCTGATACGCTGAATCTGATGATGTAATTTTCGTTAAGATTCTATGATATGGGGTGTTTCCCCCTATTTTCTAAAATAACGCAAATTTTCTCAGGCTCGTAACCTTTGATGCGTAAGACTAAACTTGATTAAACTTATATATTTAAAATCAGCATTAAAATGCGATTCTTTTGATGTAGCTATTGGTATCAAAAGTCCATTTTTTAGAGTTTTGGTTTCTATTGAGCCGGGTCGCTCCTTACTACAGTTCGTTACCACGAACTGTTTGAAAAATAAACTTAATGAATATCATATATTTGGAATTAGCGTAGTAAGCCGATTGTTTTAATATGCATATATACTATCTTTAGAAGTGGAGCAATAATTGTGTATGTATTTATGTATTTATTTATTTTTTCCCGAAAACGGCTGCAAATTTTATCGGAAAAATTGTCATTCTGGGATATTTTGGCCTAAAAAAAAAAACGATTTGGATAGGTCAGACGTTTGATAAAATTCGGTACGAGTCATAATTTTCGAAAAAATGTGCAAATGACGCCATTTGTATAAAATGGAATAGTTATGGGCATCAAATTGTAGAAAAGGCCAAGACAGATAGTCCAATTTATTGAGAAGCAAACCTGGAATCAATTCCCCCCTTATTAAGATTGTATAAAGAGGAGTTTAGTTCATTTGTTAATAGATATGCCTAATCTAATATCCGTCTATGCATCATTGCTCGGGCAGTAGAACCAAAGTAGATAGTCACAGAGGCGCCATTTGGGCCAAGTCTTGGGGTGGGCATGAGCTCCATCTACTCTCCCCCCCCCCCCCCCGATTCACTTCGTGTCGTGTAGGAAAAATGCGGGTTTTGGCAGCACATCGATCGAATATTGTAAGTGAAAACGCATTTTCAGCCCCCGTGTGTTGCTTTGAAATTTACTGTAACCGAATGTGGAACTCAGCCACACTGACCTCTAAGATTAATTACAATATCAAAGATGACAATCAACGAGGTTAAGTGATTAAACTGAAAGTGGAAAATTCAACCAAACTACAGGCTGGCCCTCCTCAGCGAGAAACTTTCTTATTCAAGTAAATGATACGTCGGTGAAAGTAATCCTTATTGTTATGCTGAGGGTTGTAACCAAAATCTCGGTTTTCCTTCAGCAGAGATCTGTAAGATCAAATATATTTACAAAAAAGAAAAAAATAACAAGAGAAAAAAAATATTACAACACTCAAGGTAACAAGAGGAACCGCCGAGGTTTCAACTTTGCAAAATCGTCAACAAGCTGGTCGTAGTCCAAATTTTTTATTAAATCCTTCTCTGCAAATATCAAAAGGAGGTGACTGAGACGATTATCTCCTGTTGTAGACTGCAGGTAGTTTTTCACTATTTCTAGGCTAGAAAATAAACGCTCATTGCTCGCTTTTGTCACAGGAAGTGTGGCAGCAATACGAAGTACTTTAATTACTTCTGAGTTAGCCAGTGGAAATGCCTGAAGATTGTCGACAATGTCTAGGAAGTTTTCCGGTTTTTTCTCCTCATCAAGCAAGAAACGCTTGGCAATACCAGTTTGAGATTCGAGAAGAATGACGTCGTTATCCAGCTCGCCGGAAAGAGCAGAGATACGCTTGAGCAACTCTGTGTCCATAAACTTGGTCGATTTTGGATCCAAGGCTTCGAGTGTGCTCAGCACTGGCAAGTTATCTGTGAGCCTTCTGTCAAATTCGGCTAGTAGACAGTCAAAAGTCTTGAAGTAGTCTGGCTTTATTTCATCCGCCAAAGTTGTAGTCCGATTCCCACATTCGACGAAGTTCTTTCCTAGCATCGAAGTTGTCACAAATTGTTTCAGAAGCTTGGTGATCTTTTGAGTTCTTCGAGGTCGTCCTTTCTGACCAACAGAGGAGGGTCTAGTCACGAGTTCATTCACAGCAGGTACTTCGATTTCGAGTTCTATCGCAAACTCTTTAGCCTTCTCGAAAAGCGATACGAATGAAGCGTCTGAACGCAGGTTGCTGAGTTCGCTTCTTGTTGCCTGAATCAGGGTGTGCGATTGGGAAATAACCAAGTCGACAGCCTGGAGCTACTAAGACAGCGAGTTCGTCGCTCGCATAATTGCTTATATATAGTGCAATTGGAAGATACTATGGAACGATTCAATCTTCTTCTGGAGCCCAGCTGCCTCTACCCGTGCTTCGCCGTCGGCTCCCTCGCCGATTTGTTCGCGATTTGTTCGCTCCCTTGCTCGCTATTTGTTTTTTCTCAGGGGTGATTGTATTGACTCAGTGGTCCTAGAACATCGTGAGAGGACCCATTCAAAAGGAAAATAAAAGTTCTAGTGCCGTCTTTAAGTAACCAAAAATAGGCAACTAGTCCCATGCTCATTTTTTTCCCAGTCACCCGATATATTTTGTTCAGCATAGTAAAAAAAATCTAAAACCTATGTTTTTTTATGATGACTTAATCCCCCAGAGTCCCCGGGCGAAGGGCTGCAATTTATGAACTTTGCCCACTGTGTACATACGGTATTGGTAATTGGGAAGTATACAGATGTTTTCAGAGGAATTTTTTTGGTGTTGGGTGGAGGGTGTTACGTGGGAAAATATTACCATGGAGAAACTTTTCATGGGGGGTCGGCATTTTCTATGAAGGCGGCGAGGGATTTCTCAGTGTTATTTGAAAAAATATCAGACATGAAATGAAAAACAGGTATTTTCAACTGAAAGTAAGGAGCAACATTTAAACTTAAAACCAACAGAAATTATTATATATATGAGGGAGTTCGCCCCACATCAATACCTCGCTCTTTATGCTATTTTTTTAGCACTTTTAAAAGAGTTGTATATTCTAATTAAACAACTTTTATGATTCAAGGGTCATTCTTATAGAATTGGAACAAAATTTAAACTTTACCGTAAAGAGCAAGATATTAAGTAGTTGACCCCCCCCCCCCCCCACATGCGTAATAATTTCTGTTTGTTTTAAGTTTTAATGCTGGTATTTACTTTCAGAGGAAAAAACTTGATTTTCCTTATTTAATCATTGAAAATATTCAGCATGAAAAGACATTAAATTGCGCAAAAAGCAAAAACCTGGAATTTGCAAAAATATGTATATATTTTAAGAAGGGATTACAACAATATAGGACATATGGGAAAATATGACAATATAGGACAATATAGGAAGGGATTAAAAGCTTAAAAAATAAGCCAAAACATTAAAGTTTAACAGAAATCGGTGTTAGAAAAACATCTTTACCGAATTTTTTATTTATCAAACAGTTCGTGGTAACGAACTGTAGTAAGGAGCGATCCGGCTCAATAGTAACCAAAACTCTAAAAAGTTTAATTTTTATATCAATAGCTACATCAAAAGAATCGCATTTTGATGCTGATTTTAAATATATAAGTTTCATCAAGTTTAGTCTTAGCCATCAAAAGTTACGAGCCTGAGAAAATTTGCCTTATTTAGGAAAATAGGGGGAAACACCCCCTAAAAGTCGTAGGATCTTAACGAAAATGACACCATCAGATTCAGCGTATCAGAGAACCCAACTGTAGAAGTTTCAAGCTCCTATCTACAAAAATGTGGAATTTTGCATTTTTTGCCAGAAGACAAATCACGGGTGCGTGTTTATTTGTTTGTTTTTTTTTTGTTTTTGTTTTTTTTCCCCATGGGGTCATCGTATCGACCAAGTGGTCCTAGAATATCGCAAGAGGGCTCATTCTAACGGAAATGAAAAGTTCTAGTGCCCTTTTTAAGTGACCAAATAAATTGGAGGGCATCTAGGCCCCCTCCCACGCTCATTTTTTTCCCAAAGTCAACGGATCATAATTTTGAGATAGCCATTTTGTTTAGCATAGTCGAAAATCATAATAACTATGTTTTTGGGGATGACTTACTCCCCCACAGTCCCTGGGGGAGGGGTTGCAAGTTACAAACTTCAACCAGTGTTTACATATAATAATGGTTATTGGGAAGTGTACAGGCATTTTCAGGGGGATTTTTTTTGGTTTTAGGGGTAGGGTTGAGGGAGGGGGCTATGTGGGAGGATCTTTCCTTGGAGAAATATGCCATGGGGGAAAAAATTCAATGAAAAGGGCGCAGGACGAATCTGGTCACGTTAGAAAAAACGTCAAATTAAGAGCTTAATATACAATGCTGGGTGTTCGGAGCCTCTCTATTATGGAGTATAATTTGAAAATGAAACAACTATACGAGCGATAAAGCATATATACCACAACCATAACTCAACTAACGAAAGAACTGCTAAGAGATAACACAATTATAAAGCGAAAACAGGTGAAAACTAACGGGAAAATAAACGAACTAAGAGGTGGAAGGGGCCCAGAGAAAAAATATAATCCTTTTTCAATTTTGAGCCTAACTTCCGCAAAGGAGTAATAATGTCAGAAGCCCCGAAGTACCGAATTATTTTCTTTTCAAACAGTTCGTGGTAAGGAACTGTAGTAAGGGGCGACCCGGCTCAATAGTAAACGAAACTCTTAAAAACGGAATTTTGATGCTAAAAGATACATCAAAAGAATCGAATTTTTACACTGGTTCTAAATATATAAGTTTCAATTAATTTAGTCTTTGTCATCAAAAGTTACGAGCCTGAGAACATTTGCCCTATTTTGGAAAAAAGGGGGAAACATCCCCTAAAAGTCATAGAATCTTAACGAAAATCACACTATCGCATTCGGTATATCAGAGAACTCTATAGCAAAAATTTCAAGCTCCTATCTAAAAAATGTGGAATTTTGTATTTTTTGCCAGAAGACAAATCACGGGTGCGTGTTTATTTGTTTGTTAGTTTTTTTCCCAGGGGTCATCTTATCGACCAAGTGGTCCTAGAATGTCGCGAGAGGGCTCATTCTAACGGAAATGAAAAGTTCTAGTGCCCTTTTTAAGTGACCAAAAAAATTTGAGGGCAAATAGGCCCCCTCCCATGCTCATTTTTTTCCAAAAGTCAACAGATTAAAATTTTAAGATAGCCATTTTGTTCAGCATAGTCGAAAACCATAATAACTATGTCTTTGGGAATGACTTACTCCCCCACAATCCCTGAGGGAGGGGCTGCAAGTTACAAACTTTGACCAGTGTTTACATATAGTAATGGTTATTGGGAAGTGTACAGACGTTTTCATGGGGATTTTTTGGTTTGGGGGGTGGGGTTGATGGGAGAGGGCTTTGTGGGAGGATATTTCCTTTGAGGAATATGTCATGGGGGAAGAAAAATACAATGAAAAGCGCGCAGGATTTTCTAGCATTACTATAAAAAAAAACAATGAAAAAATAAACATGAAAACGTTTTTTCAAATGAAAGTAAGGAATAGCATTGAAATTTAAAACGAACAGAGATTATTACACATATGAGGGGTTCTAAAAATACTTTATATTTTTTTTAAAATATAAAAATACTATAGGGGTTCTAAAAATACTTTATAATACCTCGCTCTTTATGCTAAAATATTTTTAGTGATTTCAACTATTTATTCTACGGCCTTTTCGATTCAGGGGTCATTCTTAAAGAATTGGGACAAAACTTACGATTTAGTGTAAAGAGCGAGGTATTAACGAGGGTACAAACCCCCTCGTACACATAATAAAAATATAAGAATATAAAAGTTTGTTACGTAAGTTAATTCTTAAGTTACGTATATTTTTTACTAATAAAAACGCTCGTTGAAAATTAAAAGTTCTAGTAGCCTTTTTAAGTAACCGAAAAATTGGAGGGCAGCTAGGTCTCCTTCCCCACCCCTTATTTCTCAAAATCGTCTGATTAAAACTAAGAGAAAGCCATTTAGCCAAAAAAAATAATATACTAATTTCATTTCAATAATTTATGTGCGGAGAGCCAAAATCAAACATGCATTAATTCAAAAACGTTCAGAAATTAAATAAAAAAAAACTAGTTTTTTTAACTGAAAGTAAGGAGCGACATTAAAACTTAAAACGAACAGAAATTACTCCGTATATGAAATGGGTTGTCCCCTCCGCAGTCCCTCGCTCTTTACGCTAAAGCTTTTAATTGTTTTAAAAAGTAGAATTGTGGCAAAGAGTCAAACTTTAGCGTAAAGAGCGAGGGACTGCGGAGGGGACAACCCATTTCATATACGGAGTAATTTCTGTTCGTTTTAAGTTTTAATGTCGCTCCTTACTTTCAGTTAAAAAAACTAGTTTTTTTTTATTTAATTATAAGTATAAGCAATGTCTTTTTAAGACATGAAAAAAAAATCGAAAAATGTTTTAAGTTCAGTCAAACTGCAAAATATTTAGTGGCCTGGGCAATGATTTTAATGATTTAATTCAAACTAGAAAAGTACCTGAAAATTTTCAACGAGTTTGTTTTTTAGTTTGATTATATCAACTCGATAAGTGATTCAGCTTACAGGTTTGAATGCAACCAGGTATACAATGTCAGTAGGAATGCCCAAAAACAAAAATTTGTAATTACTACAAATGATTTGAAAAGGGATTACAATAATTCAAAAACATAAAAAAGTAAACCAAAAGTTTGAATCTTAATACATATCGTTTTTAAAAATCGGACTAGCTTCAATGATCAAATACCTTTGAAAAGACTTTAGTATGAAAAGAAATTAAATTGCGTAAAGAACAAAAAAACTGGTAATTGCAAAGAAAAATTGCATATATTATAACAAGGGACTAAAACAATTCAAAACCTTAAAAATGAAAACCTTTTTGAACGCAACCAGTTATATAATGTTAGCAGCAAGGCCCCAAAAACAAGAATTTTTAATTATTACAAATGATGATCCTCTATTTTGACAAGGGATTACAACAATTCAAAAACATGAAAAGAAGAAAACAAAAGTTTAAAGCGGAGTACACATTGTTGTTAGAAATCGGACTAGCTTCAATAATCAAACACCTTAGAAAAGATTAGTATGAAAAGACGTTAAATTGTGGCAAGAGCAAAAAACTGGTAATTACAGAATATTTGTTTATATTTTAAGAAGGGATTGGAATAATTAACAAACCATGGAAAAAAAACCAAAACTTTGAAGCTTAGTAGAAATCGCTGTTAGAAATTGTATTGCTTTAATAATTAAATATCTTTCAAAAGAATGCATTATGGAAAGACATTAATTTTGTTCCGTTTAGCTTTAGTCCCAGGTCCTATATGCAAACAAAACTTGTGAAAATACACCAAAATCCGAAGTTCTTAAAAAGCAAAACAACAATAATTTGGAATTTCGTGGCTTGCGTTTCCACTTGTATTTCATTGGAATTTAGAGAATATCCATGCTCATGTTCTAAAAGAGATAATTTCGAGTTCTACACGCTCTAAAAACTTACTTCCGGAGCTATGGCAACTTCAATATGTTTTATCCTCTTACAATTCAGCTGCCTAGGATAAATTACTACTGAAAATTTAGCTCCTTGTTCATGATTACAGTATTTAAAAATAGATTGATTTTTCCCTCTTTTACCGTTTCTAAGCAACACACTTCTTATCACAAAACCCCACCCCCAATACTTTCGAAACCAACGCTGCTCTAAAGCTTATTGACCAGCAAGATATATCAGGTGCCTTTGGTCTCTTCTAGAAGGCTGCTTGCAATAAAAGTCAATAGCTTATCTGGAAGAGAGATAAAGAGAAAGAAAGAGAGAGAGAGAGAGAGAGAGAGAGAGAGAGAGAGAGAGAGAGAGAGAGAACTATTAAATTGTAAAATCCTTCACATAAAGAAGGTCAAACATAGAGATAAAAAACTACTAAAGGCTCAATTTATCAAAATGTTATGGCCTGTCTTCGGGATTTATCAAAATTTAGTCTGTCTCCGGGATAGCAAGAAAATTTTGCAGAATTTGACCTGTATTCTTTTTCCCATATTGAGTTTTGAATCTTCTTGCTTTTAAAATACGCATAATGTTCAAACCAAAAATCAAAAAAGGCAGTGGAATTATGTGAAAAATGCAAGAAACTATAGCAACAATCGGCAAAGTATCAATTTTGGGGGTATGGGCCAGAGGCTCTCCCCATGTGCATGAGTTCACTTGGACACTGGAGACTACTGCTACTATTAAAAATACTTTGAGGGACAAAATCGGTAGTTCAATGTTTTATGCTGACTCACAAGAGATCACATTTAATCTCTTTATATATATATATATATATATATATATATATATATATATATATATATATATATATATATTAGCTGAGTCACGACGGCTTCGCCGCCGGACCCTAGCATGGCACGCGGTAGGCTTCTACATATGGATTCTCATTGTCCCTTGTGCTCTAACCGCAGACAGCATACATAGCTGGGTCCCGCGTGCCAGCATGGCATGCGGCAGGCTGCTATATCTGGATTCTCATTGTCCCTTGTGTTCTATTGCAGTTTTTTTCAAAGATATTTGATTATAAAAGTAAGTCCAATTTCTAACAATGATATCTACTAAGCTTTAAAGTTTTGGTTTTCTTTTTTAAGGTTTTTGAATTCTAGTAATCCCTTGTTTTTTAATTTTAATTTTAATTTCTTTTTTAATTTTTTTTCGTTTTTTTAGTTTTTTTTTTTTTCTTTTTAGTTTTTTACCCTATTTTAGTTTTTTCTTCTTTCTTTATTTTATTTTTCTTCTTTATTTGTTAGGTTTTTTTTCGGAACGTGCCCCAGCAACACGTGTGAAAGGTGCTAATTTTTAATTGCGAAAAACTTGCAGATATACAGCTCGTATTTCCTCTGATATACTCTGGCAATGTCTCGACACGCATTCTTTTTTTTACTTTCTCTTTCAGCCGCAAGCCAGGTTTTGCGTTGCTCTTGTAATATATCGACACGCTTTCTTTTGGTAATTTCTCTCTGAGCCGCAAGCCTACCCCCCCCCCTAAGGCAACACGAATGCAAGGTGCAAATTTTTAACTGGGTAGGCTTCTATATATTTATTCTTCCTGTCACTTGACTTCTCTCAACGTAGACAATTTGAGCCCTTTCTTGATGTTATGACGGCCAAATGCATCTTAAATTGGAAATAGTGCTTTTGTAAAATTACATTTTTTTTGGAACTTTAGCTTTTGCCTTGGCTTGTCATTTGTCATTATGAGACATATCGCCGAAACTTTGTTTCTTTTAATTGTTCAGGTGGTGGGGCAACAACTTCTTCTTTTGCCTCGGATTGTCTTTTGTCATTATGACAGACAAATCCCTGAATCTTTGTTTCATTTAATTGTTCAGCGGGACAAAAACCTCTTCTTTTGCCTTAACTTATCTTTGGTCATTATTGAAGATATGTTACTGAATCTCTATTTCTTCAATTGTTCAAGTGATGGGACAGAAACCTTCTTTTCTTCAAACTATTTATCTAGTCAAGGGTTTTTGATTTTCTAAGGTATGGTCGGCATTGATGACCCTATGCATGTCAAAATCTAAAACCTAATAATCATCGCTATCATCTCAACTATGCTGAACACAATGACTAGCTCAAAATTGTGATCGGACAACTGGAGAAAAAGGGTGTGAGTGGGAGCTAAGTGCCCTCCACCATTTTTGGTCTCTTAAAAGGGCACTAGAACTTTTTAAATTAATTGGAAGGAACCCTCTTACGATACTCTTGGGCCAATAGCTCGAAATGATTACCCCTGGGGGAAAAAAACAATAATCACACATCCGTTATATTTATTCTAACAAAAAATAAATTCAAAGCTGCTCTTACTCTTTTACGATTGACCTTGGGTTGACTTTTCTCGAACTATAATGATAATTCGAAATTCTTTTATTATACTATTGAATATTCATATGTACTTCTACCCCTCTCAGACCTCGGTTTACACCCCCCAGCTGAATTTCTTTGTTTCTTCAAAAATTTTGTCAAAACTAGGATAAACATGCATAATTCAAGCATCAACAGAAACAGATAAGTTAGTTTAGTTATTATATTTATCTTTATAGTACTATAAAACATCTTTATAGTACTTTTATAGTACTATAATAGTACCTTTTTGGTGCCAAATGGCTCATTTTTCAGCTTTTACATTCATGTTCAAGCGATTCGGTAAAATTGGCTGCAACTTTACCCCTCCCCCCAGGACCCTGGCATAACTATCGTCGAACCTACACTTGGATTTGCTGTAGTCAAGTCAATTACCGTGTTTGAGGGTATGAACTTACCCCTAGTTTCTTTGATCGCAGCTTGAAAGCGTGTTCAAACCTTCTCACTTTTGTAAATGATAGTAACTATATATTAACTATGATTGTTTGCACCTTGTAATTTTCACAATGAATTAATTGTGAGTCGAGAAAAATCGGTTTGTTGCTACAACTGTTAGGGCCCTTGTCGCATCTTCTCTAGCAAGTATTGACGTCCTGAAGTTGTAACTATGAAGCAGGGCTTCCACTCTCTAATCTTAAAAATCGAGGACAAATCTTCAAAATTTACGGATTACTCGGGGGAAAACATGAAAAATATTTTCTTTGTGAAAATTTCGGAACCCAAATTGCCTTTAGCTTCGTTTTCGGGCTCCAGTAGTGCACCTCCTAGCTCAAAACTCCTATGAAAACTCCTAGCTGAAAACTAGTGCACCTCCTATTGTTGATATTGTGGCCAAACTTCAAAGCTATTAAATCGAGTTTGTTACTTTATTGTTTTGCCCCCAAAAGGAGGCTTTTATACCGCTTATTTTCAGAAAGATGACAAAAATAAAGCATATAACGCGATAATCACATACAGAGTAACAACATCTGCAAGGATTTCTCCAAACTAGTGAGTATTCTTTGGCAAGCAGACTTGAACACACACCAGGATTAAATAAGAAAAAACAATTTTTCTAAACTGAAAATAAGGAGCAACACAAAATGTTGAGACAAACAGAAATTCTTACACATATGAGGGGGGCTACCCTCCCCCCCTCTGGCAACACCTTTCTCCCTGTGCCAAAGTTTTACTTTTGTCCCCAGTTCTAAAAGAACGACTCCTAAAACACAAGGATCGCTTAATTAGAATAATAAGAAGCTTTTTTTAAATATTAAAAACTTTATCGCGAAGAGACGGGTGTTGAAGAAGGGACAACCTCTTTTATATATGCAATAATGTTTATTTGCTTTAAGATTTAATGTTGCTCCTTTTTTCAATTTAAACAAGAGCTAAGAGCTCATATGGCACTTGTGACGAGGTCGGAAGAGCCAAGAGCTCATATGGTATGATCTCAAGAAAAACTCTAAGAATCAATAGATTGATTTAAAAGGAAGATCAGAGGCTTAATGCCGGTTGGGATTCAAAATTGGAGCTCTGAGCCACGAGGTCCTTCTAAATACCAATATTCATTAAGATCCGATCACCCACTCGTAAGTTAAAAATACCTCAATTTTTCTAATTTTATCTCTCCCTTCAGCCCCCCAGATGGTCGAATCGAGAAAAACGACTTTATCAAGTCAATTTGTACAGCTCCCTGACGCACCTACCAATTTCCATCGTCCTAGCACGTCCAGAAACACTAAACTCGGCAAAGCACTGAACCCCACCACCTAACTCCCCAACGAGAGCGAATCCAGTCCGGTTACGTCAATCACGTTTCTACAACACTTATACTAAGTTTTCATCCTGATTTGTCCGCTTTAAGCGTTTTTCAAGATTTCCAGTCCCCTCCCCTAATGATGCTGGGTCTGGTAGGGATTTAAAATAAGAGATCTGAGTTTTGAGGTCCTTCTAAATATGAAATTCCATTGTTTAGAATTTATCCCCCCTCCCCCCAAATCCCCCAAAGAGAGCAGATCTGTTCCGGTTATGTCAAGCCCATATCTAGGACTTGTGCTTATTTTTCCCACCAAGTTTCATCCCGATCCCTCCACTCTTAGAATTTTCCAAGATTTTATTCCTGGTGTATGTTCGTGTCCTCTTTTCAAATGATATTCACTAATTCAGAGAAATCCTTGCAGATTTTGTTGCTCTGTATGTGATTACCGCGTTTCTGTGACTTTTTTTGCAATCTTTCTGAAAATAAGCGGCATAAAGCCTGGTTTTTGGGGTAAAGCAATAAAGTAACAAAGTTAATGTAATGTAAAAGCTAAAGCAAAAGAGTGTCAGAGTACATTTCAGCCGTGTTTTTTTTCTACTTTGAAAACAATTATGAAGTTTTGCCGCAATATCAGCAATAAGCATTTCAGCAGTGAGATTTAACTTCCAGTTGAAAACACTCTTTTATTTAAATTCTGATCGTCTTTTAAATAATGCCAGAGAATCCGGTTCCACTTTCATATAAGAATCTCTCCTTTCCGCAAAAAGATTGACTAGAAAATTCAATTCCAGTTAAAATTAACCCTGGGCAACTTCACTTAACATCTCCACGTGTAAAATTGAGTCGGTAAAGAGAAAGAGCAAAAAAAGAGTTAGGACAAATAAAAAAAAAAATTGTTTTGGAAAATTCACCAGTGTAAAATTTCACTGATAGTTCAACCCCCAAAAACCTCCCCCTATATAAACTTCTAACCACGGAAAACCCCTCCAGAAGAAAATTCAACACTTCCCCCTCCCCAAATCGAAAAATGTAAGCACACTTCCATTGTATTCATACATACTTGCAGACTTAAAATTGATTTAATGTTGGTTTAATATGGTTGATTTAATGATTTAAAGTTGGTTTAATGTTTGATTTATATGGCTCTGAAGCAAGGGCGCTCCGAAAAGCGGATGAAAATTTACTAGAGGTTTTCTAGAGAAATTGCCTACGGACTGTTCTGGGTACCCGGCTGACAGACCGTATTTCAAACACTACGTTGGCCATATCCTTATATGGTATACCGGACAAATACATAAAAGCGATATGTGCCATGTACGAGAATAATACTACTGCGGTTAAGGTAGGAAATGAGGTTAGCAGCTGGTTTTGTATTAAATCAGGAGTTAAGTAGGGTTGTGTTCTATCCCTTTCTATATGGATCATTTTGATAGACTGTGTCAGGAAAGGCAATTGGATACCACGGAATAAAATGGGGAGGAAAAACTCTCCTGGACTTAGATTATGGCGATGATTTAAGCATATTAGATGAATGTGTGAGCAAAATAAATTAATTTTCAGAGGTTTTGCGAGTTCAGGGTACTAGAATAGGTTTGAAAAATAATGTTGAAAAGACTAAGTCACTAAGGCTAGGAATAAGTGAAGATGAAAAGGTGACGTTGGGTAACAAAGACATTGATCAGGTGGGCAGCTTCACTTGCCTTGATAGTATTATTAGTAAGGACGGTGGGAGGGTGAAGATGTTAAAAACAGAATAGCCAAGGCTCAGGGTGTTTTTTTTCACAGTCAAAAAAAAGTTTGGAAGAATAGGAAGATAAGTTTGCAAACCAAGATTAGAATATTGGAAGCTACATTGATGACCGTGATCAAATATAGCTCTGAAGCATGGACGCTCCGAAAAGTGGATGAAAATTTACTAAATGTTTTCTAGAGAAATTGCCTAAGGATTGTTCCGGGTACCCGGCTGACACTCCGTATTTCAAACAGTCGGTTGCACAAGAAGTGTGGTTTAATCCTGCTTTCTAGGGCTATAATGAAAGAAAGGTTGAGATGGCTAGGTCAGGTTCTGCGGATGAAGGATGACAGATTACCAAAGATTGTCCTTTTCAGCCAACCGTCTGGGGCTAAACAGAAAGCAGGCTGTCCTCATCTGGGGTAGGAGGAACCCATAAAAAAGATTCAAAGGAAGTGGGAACTTCCTGGGAGGGTCTAAAGAGGAAGGCCTTGAATAGATCGGGTTGGAGGTGGAGCGTACGTAGCTGTGTTGGCCTCAGGTGGCTTGATGCTGCGGTGAGTTATTAGTAGTAGTGGTAGTAGACTTAAAAGGTGCCCATACTTAAATAGTTTATGATTAACCACCTGCCCCCCACCCTTCCTGCGGCCGCCCATGTTCCAAATATATTAATTATTGCTGTCCCAGTTTTATACCAGCCCATCTAGTGCTATAAAATTTCCACGAGAAAACTTCCTCAAAAATTTTTACTTTAGGATATAATATACATTTTTTTTAAAATCATATATTCTGGATCAATTCCGTTTTAATCTGCTATTCCTCAGTTTCGTATATAGTCTATAGCTAAATGTTGCCTCATTAGGAGGGTTAGGGAGCGGTGCAACGGTATGAAGATTATATTTAGGGAGAATTCTGAAGAAGGAATACTTTCCTACCGCAATTTTTTTATTCCATTGTTTCCATCTTAGAATCAGCTTTCGTAGAGGGTTAATTATTGTTCGAGTATTAGAAGTGTGTAGGTAGGCCTAGGTATTTAAACAAATTACTATTCTCAATTTGAGCTGAATATCTGTTCCCTAAAATTTTCGTCTGCGAAACCGTAAAAAGATTCTAAAGTGTAGTTTACCACCCAATCAAGCATGGACGCCAACCGAAAATATACAGAGGGAGGCACAAGAATAGTAAATATGAGGGAAAGGGAGCGAAAGACATTTGAGGATAAAAGGTGGCATGAAAAATAAAATTTTCAGAGAAAAAAGAATGTACTTAATTTTAACACACCAAAAGAAACAAAATTTTAAACAGCAAGGATTCCTGGAAGAAAGATTAGTTACTATAATCTATCATGAGTTCAGTCAATATGTATTAAATATTAATATAGTAGGTCCATAACCAAAACTAGCCAAATGACGAGAAAATCTTATTGCATTCCGGATTCAATGAAACGGGTTAATCGTTTAATTTCATGAAGACGGTATTTTTATCAAAGTAGATCTTAATCTTAATCATGTATCTGGTTCTAATGCGTAGTCAAACAGTTCGTGGTAACGAACTGTAGTAAGGAGCGACCCGGCTCAATAGTAATCGAAACTCT
Source organism: Artemia franciscana (assembly GCF_032884065.1). Classification (NCBI taxonomy): domain Eukaryota; kingdom Metazoa; phylum Arthropoda; class Branchiopoda; order Anostraca; family Artemiidae; genus Artemia; species Artemia franciscana. Next base: position 64,450,968 of record NC_088863.1, on the reverse strand, counting down.
AAAAAACGGAATTTTGATACCAATAGTTCCATCAACGCATTTAAATGTTGATTTTTATCATCAGATGATCAGATCTTCATCATGATCCTGACATCACAATTGCATTTTAATGTTGATTTTAAATATATACATTTCATGATGTTTAGTCTTACCTTTCAAAAGTTATGAGAAAATAGAGCGAAACATCCCTTGAAAATCATAGAGTCTTGACGAAAATCATACCATAAGATTCAGCATATCAGAGAACCCTACTGTTGAAGTTTCAAGCTCCTATCTAGAAAAATGTGGAATTTTGTATTTTTTTACCAGGAGACATATCACGGAAATCGACCCAGTGGTCCTAGAATGTTGCAACACTGCTCATTCTAACGGAAATTAAAAGTTCTAGTGCCCTTTTTAAGTGACCAAAAAAATAGGAGGACACCTAGGCCCCCTCCCACGCTCACTTTACCCCAAAGTCACCGCATCGAAATTTTGACATAACCATTCTGGCCAGTGTAGTCGAAAACTTAGTAACAATTTCTTTCAGAACGACTTAATCCCCACAGTCCCCGGGGGAGGTGCTGCAAGTTACAAACTTTGACCATTGTTTACATATAGTAATGGTTATTATGAAGTATACAGACGTTTTGGGGGGGGGGCTCCTCCGCGTTGGGGTGGGGATGGGTCAGGGGGAGGGGTTTACGTGGGAGGATCTTTCCTTGGAGGAATTTATCATGAGGAAATAGAATCTCCATGAAGGGGGCGCAGGATTTCCGAGCATTATTAAAAAAAATAAGAAAATAAATAATTTTTTCAACTAGAGCAACATTAAAACTTAAAATAAACATAAAATAATACATATATAAGGGGTTCTTCTCCTCAACAATACCTTGCTCTTTACGCTAAAGTATTTTTAGTAATTTTCAACTATTCATTCTACGGCCTTTGTGATTCAGGGGTCATTTTTAAGCATTTGGGACAAAATTCAAGCTTTAGTGTAAAGAACGAGGTATTGACGAGGTGGCGAAACCCCTAAAATACGGAATAAAAATACACAAATATGGAAGTTCCTTACGTAAGGTAATTTTTAAGGTACATATGTATATTACTAACGAAAACGTTCGTAAAAAAAATATAGTTGTATTTTTAAGTAACCAAAAATTATAGGGTAAGTAGGCCTTCTGCACCACCCTTTTTTTATCAAAATCGTCCGATCAAAACTGTGAGAAAGATTTTTAGCAAAAAAAAAAATAATATGCAAATTTCGTTTTAATTATTCATGTGCGGTGAGCCAAAATCAAAACATGCATTAATTCAGAAACTTTAAGAAATTAATTTTAAAAAAACAAGTTTTTTTTAATTGCAAGAAAGGAACGACATTAAAACTTAAAACGAACAGAAATTATTCCGTATATGAAAGGGGTTCTCCCCTCCTCGACGCCTCGCTCTTTGCGCTAAATTTTTTTTATTTTTTTTTTAAGTAGAGTTGTGACAAAGAGTCAAACTTTAGCGTAAAGAGCGGGCGTTGAGGAGGAGATAACTACAGACGTATGTAATAAGGGCACTAGAGATGAAAACTAGCGAACAAGGAGCAATGAAATTGTGGCAAGTGAATTAACATATACTGGGGATGAAAAGTCACTTTTGATAAATCACTAGGATGGCAACGTGATAGGGTGATTTCCGGGGAAATTTTGAGAATTCGGGGATCAAATTTTGTTTTGGGGAGATACATAAATGTGTTGTACCACATTCCAGACTAATGGAGAATGGTAGCAGGTTTACCATCTGTAGCACGAGAGTGCTATTTTAGATTTTTTTTTTTTTTTGCACTATTACCGTCAATATTTTGACTATAGCACCGAAAGTCACTGTGTAGCACGCAAAATTGAGCAATTGTACACTATAGGAACTGACCACAGTGGCAATCCCGACAGGCAGTATGTTGGCAGATCTGTAAAAAAACGTTCTTCATTGGTCAAGACTTCGGAATCTGTCAATATAGACTAGGCTACAAGTAAACTATAATAAGAAGGTCAGAAGACGCTCTTTAAGTGGTCACAGGTTTTTCATGAATTTTGCACGTTTTTTTGGAACTTTTACACAGACTTTCACAATCCAAGGTGTCATCACCGCTCTTTATCCCTCCTAACCTTTCATTCTGGTTTCAAAAGAAATAGTTTTTCCTAACTTGGTAGAGATGTCGGAACTAGCCTTTTTGTTTCTTTGTTGGTTTTTGTATGGTTTTTGTTTCTTTTTTCAAACGCATGAGCAGTTTAGCCTTTGCGGCTAATTATATCCACCTAAGTTTAAGGTTCATAATGTCGCATTACTGCAAAATTCGTGACATTCCATTTTTGATGGTGTGTGATTTATGATGTCTTTTACTCAAAATCTTCAGAGCTAACACAGAGTAATATAGAAACAGTGATATAGCTAATACTAAAAATGATATATAGTGATCTGTGTTTAGCTTCTTGTCAATACAACTTCCTACTATAAATCAGCTACCCGGACATAAACTTCAACAAGTCAGTTTTTCTAATTAAGTAGCTCACTACCGAATCGTAATTTGTTTCTTATAGGCTATGTTATAGCCTACTTTTCCTCTAAATGACCTGGGTCTTTTTTAAATAAAAAAAATATATATGTATTATAGCGAACACACGGAACACAGAAACCTTCCTAATGAAATATACCAAAATATGATGAAAATATAATACTTTAGAAACAAGATTATGAAAAATTCAAAAGAGAATTATAGAAAGCAGGCCGCTCAGAACGCGTTATGTTAAACACTTAACAAACTCTATATACTAAATATTTAATTAAAACATACCCGTATAGTAGTTATCTCACTAAGACTTGGCTAAATACCTCCAAATGGAGACAGAGAAAACGGTTTTAATCGGACCAAGAACTTGAGTTTGGTCAATAAAACACGTAAATATAAAAGAAAATGGATGCTAAATAACTTCAGGTACACTTTCACGCTGTTTGATCTAGTTACGTAACTCAAGAATTGCGATAAATACTTTTTTTTCAAAACAGGCCCTCTTAAGAATAGTCTAATCATTTCCTTTAGTCTGGGCGAAGTTCCCAGTCCAATAATAAATATTCAATTCAAATTAGATAATTTACACTAAATTACTTGTAAACTAAAGGCATAAGCAAAATGTATGGTAGCCATACTACTTAGCAAAACCTAATAATGCCGTATGTAACGCAACCTTGAAGGAGGTGAGGTCCGGGACCCCTCAAAACCATTTTTTTTTATTTCTTGACACTTCTCAATCAAATGAACATAAAAATTAATATTCCTGCCCTAAGAAAAAATTCTTGAACGATTGGCCAACCCTGAACATTCATAGGCTACCAACGAAAGGCATAAACCTAGATTCGGGGCTATTGAAAAGGAAAAACTTGAAGAAAACAATTCTTACTTCAAAATATGCAAAACAAAGTTTTTGTTGACACATTCTGAAAGCACTCCCACTAAAGTTTATCCCCCCTCCCTAGTTTGCAAATATATCTCCAAAATTATATTTTCCTTTCATTTTGCCATGCATCATTCTTGTTTCAACCCGTGTACCCGTAAATTGTACTAATGCTTATACAATCAAGAAACGAAAAATACACGGGAAATATACAATGTCGACTATATATACAAATTAAAGGGAGGGGTAAGGTGCAGCGAAAGCACCTTCAAAATACATTAACTGCACGTTTTCTTCATAATATGAAGTAACAATTGTTTTCTGAACATGTTTTCTTTTCAAAGGCCCCAATTCTAAGCTTACCCCCAGCGAAATAGAGAGCAACGATTGGACGAATTGGTAAATTTATATGTTGGGCCAAGACAGGCATTTGGTAGCCAGCAAAAAAAAATATGCTATTTGATTCAACTTTACATGATCTTTCTGAATAAGCACATAATAGTCGTTACCGTCAGAACTGTGCCGCAGCCCTGCCCCCTAATGCCTGGATATAGCTCTAACCTTGGTAACGACAATCACACAATTACGATAGTAGTGATTACTATATTAGAAAGGAACATTGAATGGGAATCTAATGGTAGGCCTATATCTCTTTTTTAACTATCTGATATCTGTTACAAGATAAATTTACAAAATTCTTCTTTTTTTTCACTTGACTTACAGAAAATCGCTCTTACTGCTTTCTTATTCTTAGTATCAGACAACGTTCATCCACAACTTCAAGAATTCCACTGTCTAATTTACGGAACTCGTACAAATTAATACTTGTGGAGGTGCTCTTTCTCTCCGTGACTCTATCTGCGCGCAAGAACGATTGATACCCCTCTATTTTTGAGATTGTTCCATCCATAGATAATATTTGACAAGAAGGGTGAAAAACTTTCTTATCTTAAACACGGCCAAAAACTTAAATTCGGTGTCAGCACTATCTCATAAACTTTCCGATACAAAAGCACACGAGTTGACAATGGCTTTACACATTGGTTTGCACTCCCTAAGCCAGAGCAGGGGTTTAGCCTTCTAAATATATATTTTGTTGATCCAACACTGAAGATGGGCTGAATCAATTCCAAAATATATGATATAGGCCCAAGTTAATTCCTTATACACATCCTTCTAAATAGGAAGAAACGTTCAGAACTTGAAGCGTACTCATTTTGTATTATCCATTTATCATTATAGGTCAAGAGAAAAACAAAGAAATATATAGAAATAAATTATCTTCGTGATTACAAAAAATTAATTTTCACCTACTGTAGCTTATTTTACATGCAAAAATGTTTTTAATGGAAGACACAAACCTACTTTCCATCTCTGTTTGACAAAATTGGTCGAACGAATTTAGCTGAAAGTGCTACTTGCCTAATTTGTGCCTTCACAGCACTTGTCTGAATCTGGTCCGAGTAGCAACACGTCAGCTTCGTAAATTGCAATAAGAAAACCTGTGTGGTCTTATGACTAAAATAAGATGCAATATGCACCTTTTTACTAATTACTCTAGAGACTATTGAGAAACCAGCCTGGGTCTCGCAAATCACATAGATACAAAATGGTTGTGTATTCCTGATTCAGACAGGGTGCAATGTCCATGAATTTCTTCAAAAGTGTTTGTACAGGGAGGAACAAGGGGTGAAGTTTAGAAGGGATGTAGATCCTTATTTTTCTCTTCAATAATATAGACCTAACATTAAAAAAAAAATTAATTTTTGATCAAACATTTTTTTTTGTCAAAAAATTGAAAATTCGAAAGCGTAATGAATTTTTTTGAATTCGATGATATAGCCCAAAAATTTTGCGAAAGTTTTATTCAAACAAGGTAGAACATACCAAACTCCCTTAAAAATTAAATTGTTAAAAATAAATATAAATCCAAAAAATTTTAATTTTTTCTTAAATATTTTTTTTCAAGATTCCCAAGAAATTGTTTGTATTGTTTAAAAAAAAACAGAAATTTCAACAATCGGAAATCCTTGGAATTGAATATTTAGGACGTTACTGGAATTCCCCGACCATTATTGAATTTCTAATCTGTTGAGAAAAAACGTTGGATTCACATACTTGAACTGACTTTTCAATTTATTGAACAATAAACTAGTTGCATGTACTCTTACGCTATTGAATTTTGAGTTTGCTGACAAAAAAACGGGTTGGATTTTAAGATCCTTAATTCCTTATTGGAATTACATTTTGTTGGTTGGATTTCCACTTCTATCGTTGGGTTTCCATCACTAACATTATTTCATTTCCTTGACATACAGTCTAATTTCAAGCTCGCATCATTCGGTTTCCCTTTCTAGTTTCTACAATAGTGAAAAATACCAAATAAATACTCATTTATTTCACAAAAACTAAAAATCGTAACAAAAAATTTCTCCCAGATTTCACAAAAATTCTATTGACGACTGCACTTTTTAATGGGAGAAACCAACAGTTCAAAGACGTAGATGCAGGCCAATAGAAGAAAACTTAATAAGAAATATATTCACATCAGGGAAAACAGTCTGACACACTATGCTGAAAGGAACATAAAATTTAATTAGGGCCCGAATGATAAGAAAGGAACCCGCCCCTCCCCCTTTACTAGAATTTCGAGACTAAACGAATGCAATAACTATTCCACGAACCCTGTCTTTTCTGAATCCCATTTACTTAATAATCAGATTGTATGGAAATCAATATCCGAATCAATCTTAAAATGGACAAAAATCACTAAAAACAGGATTTAAGCTACTGCCAACCCCCCCCCCCCTAATGAGACTTAATTTCTCATTACATCGATGGAAAATAAAATGAATTAAAATCTCTATGATAATCAGGATGACTCGAAAATCTAATGGAAATAACCAGAGGATTTTATGTATAGTAATATTAATTCCTGCAAATATCAGTAACATAAAAACTAGTTTAGGTGACTTTTCTACATTTCAGTATTTTAATGTGTTGAGTTAACAACACTTTTTGACTACTAAGATCGTTTAATTAGCCTTGTAATGTGTTGCAACAACTGGGTTTGAAATCCGAATCAAGTAATACAAAGGTAAGACCGAACCTACTGTGCCACCACAGGACTGCCTTTCAATATTAGAGTTATAAAAAAAACTCATTTAAATACTTTTTGTTTCAATATAGTGCAAGGGACGTAAAAGGTTTTTGGAGGATTAAGGGTGTTTTTAATTTTTCCCTTTTATTGGTTAAGAATTATTTTTTTAGCTTCTAATTTAAATTCTTAGTTTGTAAAAAGTGGTCTAACTGTTGATTGCATTAAGTAAATTTCTTGTATAAATTTTGCTCAATTTGAAATCAATGTTTATGGTGGTTTTGAACCAAACTTTTGATTCAAAAGTAAATTTTTAGATATCATACTCCAAAGAACCCTCCTGAGAGAATATTCCGATGATCATGCATGAATATTCCGATGATCATGTATGAATAAACAGTATAAGGGAATATCAGGGGCAACATTCAGCTTTTACTTGATTCTTGCTTTTATTTCAGCTTTTGCTGAAATAATTTTTTTTTTTTTTAATTCAGCTTTTGCTCATCAAAACCTTGAATTTATTAGTTTGACGCGAGAACATGCGTGAAGTGGTGTTTAAATATTCATTTCTACCAACTAAAAGTGTTCCAGTTCAATATCCCCCTTCAATATTCCTTGAAAGTTTCAACTTAATACCCTTAGCCGTTTTTCATATGTTTCATATGTAGCCTTTGGGCAATCTAATGCACAAAGTCTTTTTGACCTAGGTCAATATTCTTCTCAATATTCCTTGAAAGTTTCTTCTTAAAATCCCTGTTTCTTCTTGTAAAGTTGAATCTTAAAGCGCCTAACTATCTTTGGGGTTTTCCAGACATAACATTTTTACAACACGGAGGCCTTTAGTGTATTTTGATGCAGTTCACTATCCCTCTCAACCTTACACGAGAGTTCCAGCCTGATACACTTAGCCATTCAAGAAACATCCCCACTTGACACACTTAGCCATTTAAAAAATAATAATTAAATTTATTATTGATTAAATTGATTAATCCCTTTGCCAGGAATCCTCGCCATTTAAAATCCAAGAGTTTTGTTTCATTTTGCTTGTGAAGTTAGCGATTCTTTTGATTCGAATTTTTTTAAGTGTATTTAAAAACAAGCTTTTTCCTAAGAGAATGCGTTCTATAATATATTCAAGTTTCCCTCCTCCACACTACTAGTCTAGTGTCTACCCCCAGGGGAAATTTTTGGCCGGCTCCCTCGTAACCCGGGTTATACTATGCATAAATGAACTGAAATTGAATTAAAAAAGCAAGTTTTCACAAATGAAAGTAAAGAACAGCATTAAAACTTAAAAAAAAAACTATTCTGTATTTGAGGTGAGCTTTCCTTTCTCATCCTCCATTTGTTGTACGAAAGTTTTGCTGTGTTTCTTGTTCTATATCTATGGCCTTTGTGCTTCAGCAATAGTTATTAAAGAATCGGAACAAGAAGTCAAACTTTAGCTTAAAGAGGGGTGGCGGGAATGAGAGGGGTACAACCTTCTCATATAGGGAACTATTTTTTTGTAAGTTTTAATGTCGCTCTTTACTTCCATTTCAGATTTAAATTATTAATTAGCATTTGAATAGATTGGTGCGTTGGATATAGGATTCTTTGTCCGAGAGAGCGAGGGTTCAAATCCTAGTGTACCAAATTATTTGGTTCAGGAAGGTGGTCTGTGGCGTGACTCTTTACGCTCAGCTAGACTCGATCCAGCTGTAAATGGGTACCTGGAGAAGCCTGGTGAAGGTAAACAGGATGGGCGTGCGAAAGCACCGGATGGTTCACCCCCAACCCCCAATCGTACTTCCTAGCATAAGGGCCAGTAAACGGGGATCAGCACCGCCAGTAGGGACTGTAAAGTTCAATGCCGTATTATTATTTTTTTTCAAGTTGGCCACTCCAAAAATAAATACTATACAATGCTGAAAGCAACCATAAACACTCTAAAATACTTACTTACATATATCATTCAGAAAAGCGGTTGACTTTACTTTATCCCCTACCTAACCAATAGCGAAATTATAATATAGTGCAAATTATATATAAAAATGAATTTTCTAAAACATAATACCTTCACTGTTTACTTTCGTTTTACTTTTAAATTCCGAGTTTACTTTCATTTTTTTTTTACACATTTAAAAATCATCTGAAATAATATTTTTATTCACAATTCTATTACTCAAACTCAGGTGGGTAGGTATTTGCTTCAGTAGATACCCCCTCATTATATTTTGGAAATGTTCTTTGTTTTGGCATTTTCATTAAAAAAGAAAAACAAATAGAACTAAAGAATCCCCCCTGTGTTTGAGACTTAAATATTTTTTATATCCTTTTTAAAAATTAAAACAAAACTCCTTGTGTTCTTACATTTTCTTGAATTGTTACTTTGGTTGCTTCAATTAATGATTTTCTTAGGGGGGGGGTTAGGGGTCCAAATGTGTTTTCAAAACCTGGGACGGAGGCAAGTTTGTTGCTTTTTATAGCATTTTATGAAAAAATACTAAAAAGGGGTTTTTCAATGAAAATACCACAAAGCGGATTTTTTTAAGGAAAACCGATTCTTATGTACGGGTCTGCTACAAGATAAGCTAAAACGGTGTTGACAAAAAAATCAATTCATAAGTATTTATGATAGTGAAAAAGGGTCATAAGTGAGTCATACTAATGCTGCTAGTACTAACAAGTTACCGCAGCACCAAGCCGCCTAATGCCAACACAGCTACGCAAGCTCCTCCTCAATCCCAATCCATCCAAAGCCACCCTTTTTACACCCTTCTAAGAAGATCCCATTTCCTTCAAATGAGAGTCAAAAGCTGCTAAATATAACGTAAGAAGAAGAAAAACAAAGGTTGTCTTGTGCAGTTTGAACCCCAAAATCCTGTCATCAAATACCTGGTGACATATCATTAGACCAATTGTTTTGGAGTTATACAGGGTGTTATAAGGGGTGGGGACAAACCGTCAGAGCAGCAGCCATGATATTTGAAATAGAATATAAAAAGGAATCTTTTTATTTGGGTCCTTGTGTATTATCCCGAACATACTCAAAAATGAAGTTAGGTTAATCATAACGAAATATACAATAATACGATGAAAACGTAATACTTTAGCGACAAAAATTACGGAAACTACAACAATGAATTATGGAGAACAGGCCGCCCGGAACGCATATATTAAATACCTAACCTAACCAACTCTGTATATTATTTATTTAATTAAAATATACCTGCTTCATAGTTTGTTTCATGATATAAGCCTATTATAACTGAATGCAAGGAAAAAAACGGTTTTACTCAGATCAAACAAAGCAAACTTCTTGAGTGTGTTCGGGATTATACACAGGTACTTTTATTTGTAGAGTATGCATCAGGAAATTCAAGAAGAGCAAATAATTTTGGCCATATAAAGTAAATTGACCTGATTTTAGAAATGATATGAGTAGGTATTTTAAACAATTTTAGGATTTAGGATTTTTATAGTGTTTTCTTTTTAAGAGGCCAGCAAGGCCTCTTAAGAATATCTTAAAAGTAAAAGTTTATCGCTATAAGAAATTTATGGTGATTTTGAAAAAATCGTCAAAAAGTGCCAGATCAAAATGAAAAGTACACCATTGGAATCAGCCAAAAACTTTGTTCAAGGGAATTGCAATCACCCAGCTTGAACAACAAGGAAACTCACTTTTTTGCATGGGTTGCACTGATTCGTCTCCTTTTTTGCCAGGGCTAGCATGCTACCAGACCATCATAGAGAGATGTTGAATGGCTCATTTAAAAAGAAATTATTATATTTATGTTTTTTTCAAATTTCCACCTTCTGCAAGTACCATATCACTAAAGGCACATTTTGTGCCATTTCTCAAGGGGTGGGGCTAGCAGGCTACCACAACATCGTAGACAGATGTTAAATAGCTCATATATAAGCTATTGCTCATATTTACGTTCTTCCTACAAATTCTACCATCTGCAAATACCAAATGACACTAAAATTGACACTCTTAGTGTCATGTCTCATGTGGAAAAGCTAACACTAGTGGGCTACCAAACCTTCTTATAGGGATGTTTATTAGTTCATTTGAAATCTATTTCTCATATCTACGTACTTTTTATCAATTCTACCATCCGTAAGTGCCATATAACATTAGAAATGGAACTTTTGGTGTCACTTCTTAAGAGAAAAAACTTGGAAGCAAAAAAAGTACTACGGCAGCAATTATGGTCAAAAACATTTTAATTAGAGGTGTACAAGACCCCCTTCCGTATAATCCCCTCCCAGCCTCCTTAGTAACTTTTTTATTAGTTCTTCGGGAGAATTCATTATGGACTCTCTGTCTTTAACGCGGTCACACCGACATTGAGACTCGTAAAATGATTTTTAACATATCGAATGATCTTAAAAGGAAGAAATTAAAATAACAACAAATATTTAAATTTTAAAATACTATATGACTACTCCTTGTCGTTCCTCATTCCCTTCTCCTTTTTGCAAAAGTTTAGCCTCAACAAAATCCGTTTAATACTCTCACTCTTTACAATCGAAATTTAAATTAACTTAACGTTTTATAGTAGCTAATTACAAATATATTTTCTTTGGTTATGCCATGACCCTCCATAGTCCCTGGGAAAAAGGCAGTAAGATACACAATTACCGTAAAAATCTTCTTTAGAAAAAAAGCTGGTATTTCCTAACTGACGAGGTTGTCCACCTTCGAAAATCTTGCACACCGTTTAGTGAGACCTGGATTTCTTGGCATTCTTTGAAAAACCATCAAAAATTAGAAGAAAAGAAGTTTTTTCAACTGAAAGTAAGGACCGAGATTAAAAATAAACGAAAAGAGATTATCTGTATATGAGGGAACTGTCCCCTCCCTCCCCCGAAAAAATAAAAAGATCATTGCAGTGCTGCTTCTACATTAAATTTAAATTAAAAACGAGCAAAGATTATTTTTGAAAAACAAAGTTTTCTGAAAGAAGTAAAGAGCAAAGTTGAAACTTAAAACGAACAAAATTTATTGTTTCACGGTCTATCTAACATATATTAATAAAACTAGAACGGTTAAACCAACTAATTATATTTCATATTTCATATTAAAAAACAATATCAACTAACTATAATCATAGGATTAAAGAGAAAAGCGCTTTACTTGAAATACAAAACAATATCGGAGTTTTGGTACAGTAAAAGCAAACCAATTAAGGACAATTTTTACAGTATAAAGATAAAGCATTGTAGGATTGTTGCTTTTTTTTTTCTTTTTTATTGCATCACCTCTTCACAATTGCTCAAACAGATGATTGGCTCTCATTTCGGTTCTTACGTGGATATTTCATGGTTAGTTTGTAGACAAGTTCGAAGTACAGAAATCTTGATAGTTTTAGGACAATAGACTAGCTTTAGAATTTATGTCATGAATTCAAATTCTTGGTTTTTACCTAAAGAAATTGTGGGAATTTCAGAGCTCAAAATTGTTTATTACTTGCTATTGGTATTATAGCTGGTGAGACCAAATATTACCTGATAAGTGAATCCATTATTTCTGTATTCCATTCAATGACTAATAAATAAAATACAATATAATTAGCTGGTTTACTTGTACTAGATTTATTGATATATGTTAGATAAACTGTGAAACAATAGTTTTTGTTCGGTTTAAGTTTCAACTTCACTGTTTATTTCCCACAGAAAAACTTTGTTTTGGAAAAACTCAAATTCAAAGAACAGGTTTATTCAACTGAAAATAAGGAGTAAGATTAAAACTCAAAATTAGCCAAAAATCCTGTAAATAAGGGGGCCACCTACTCCTGAGTCATCACTCTTTATGCTAATGTGTTTAAAATCTTGAAAAATACCTCTTGCCTAAATTAAACGCACCATTTTTTTTAGCAGTTTTTCTTAAAAACCCTAACTTTGGAGTAAAGAGCGAGGGCTGAAGAAGGGACATTCCCTCATATACGGAATGAATGCCAATTCCTTTTTAGCGTTAATGGTGCTCCTATCTGTTAGCTACTGCTGAGTAGTGTTGAGTAGTGTATCAGTGTTCCCTCTGTGGAAAGGTTGTTTTGATGTGCCACCATCTATTTTAGACCGGTTTAAGTTTGTGCATAATTTGAATTTGATGCGCAATAAATAGAACTAGAGAAAAGGGCTCACTTGGCTTCCAGTTTTCTGCTTTTGTAACTATTTTCTTCTATTCCTACTGTACTGTTAAAAGTTGAGGGAAGAGAACAGGCCCAGTGTGCGTGTAACTGAATCACCGTTTAACTGAATCCCAAGCAACTGAACCTCTGTAAAAGAACCACCGTGCAATTGAATATCCATACAACTAAATCCGGTTCAACTGAACCCTGTGCTACTGAAGCTTCCATTGAGCTGAACCATCACGTAAGTGAACCCTCGTGCAACTCAACCACATTTAACTGAACCCTCGTGCAAATAAGCAACCGTGCAACTCATAGCTGTGTAACTGAACCCCTTTGCAACTGAACCCCGTGCAGCTGAACTCCCGTGCAACTGAACTCCCTTACAACTGAATCTTATGCAACTGAGTAGGGGTGGGCAGGGGTGGGCATATGCCCACCCGAGATTTTCAAGAGTGCCCAAACTTCCACCGCAAAGGGCCCTTTGCCGGCCATAATAATCCATTATGTCCAACATAATCCCTTCTGTCCAAGAAACTAGTACAATACTCCGCGCAAGTGACAGCAAACGGCAAGCCGAAACGGTCGTTCAATGCTTCAAATTATGAAAAGCACCCATGGCTGGAGTACTCTGTCCAGGATGATTCTGTTTACTGCTTCTGCTGCAGACAGAAGACCTTTCATAGACGTCGGCGTGAGAAGATGGAAAGACATATCTAACGTTCACGAACAACATACTAGAAGTGACCACCACAAAGACAGTGCAGTTTCATGGGCAAAGTTCAAAGGCAGACAAGCCAAGGAGATGCAACCAATCGCGTCTGTTTTAATGACAGACAGAAACTAGGAAATCAAGAAGAACAGAGAGCACGTAAAAGCCTTATTAAAAGTAACAGCTCTATTGAGGCGACTCGGCATTGCCTTTAGGGGGCACGAAGAAACAGAATCCTCGACAAACAAGGGAAATTTTGTCGAGACGTGCAATCTTCTTGCAGTGTACTCTCCTACGATCTTCAACAAGCTGCAGAGACGGCACGGTTGGGGTGGGTCAGGGGGAAGGGGTTACGTGGGAGGATATTCCCATGGAGGAATTTATTATGAGGGAAGAGAATTTCCATGAAGGGGGCACAGGATTTTCTAGCATTAATTAAAAAAAAAACAATGAAAGAATAAATATTTTTTTTAACTGGAAGAAATGACCAGTATTAAAACTTAAAACGAAAATAAAATATTAAATATATAAGGGGGTTCGTCTCCTCCACAATACCTTGCTCTTGACGCTAAAGCGTTTTTAGTATTTTCAACTATATATTTTACGGCCTTGTGATTTAGGGGTCATTCTTAAGAATTTGGGAGAGAATTCAAGCTTTAGTGCAAAGAGCGAGGCAAACCCCTCATATACGTAATAAATATAAGTGTTTTGTGCACGTAAGATTTTGATTCTTGATTTTGATTGAAAAATATAGAAGTTCTTTACGTAAACTAATTCGTAAGGTACGTACGTTTATTACCTGTAAAACCGTTCGTAAAAAAAACCTAGTTGCACTTTTAAGTAACTAAAACTTGGAGGTCAACTAGGCCTCCTCCCTACCCCGTCTTCTTATCAAAATCGTCTAATCAAAACTACGAGAAAGCCATTTAGCAAAAAAAAAAAGAATTGATATGCAAATTTTATTTTAATTATTCATATGCGGTGAGCCAGAATCAAAACATGCATTAATTCAAAAACGTTCAGATATTATTTATATAAAAAAAAAAAGTTTTTTTTTAACTGCAAGTGAGGACCAAGATCAAAACTTAAAACGAACAGAAATTATTCCGTATATGAAAGGAATTATCCCCTCCTCAACGATTCACTGTTTACACTAAAGTTTTTTATGGTTTTAAAAAGTAGAGTTGTGACAAAGATTCAAACTTTAGCGTAAAGAGCGAGGCGTTGAGGGGTGGACAATCCCTTTCATATACGGAATAATTTCTGTTCGTTTTAAGTTTTAATGTCGCTCCTTACTTGCAGTTAAAAAAACCTTTTTTTATATAATTTATCTTAAGGTTGAATGAGTGTTGGGATGTTTTGGTACTAAAATACACCCTTTCAGGAATCCCCATCCTTCCTTCACAACAAAACAATCACAGAACCCATTGTAGAGGTTCGAATCCCTTATGGAAATGCTTGGAATTGTAAAACAACAAGGAATTCACCGAGACAGTGAAATTTTTGTAGACCTTTAAAATTTGTATGCTAGTTATGGAAGGATCAGGAAATTATGAGTTCCAGTCTTTTTTATAAGCCAAAAGTAATTGTAAACCAACCAGCCGCGGGGAGTATTTTCCACGAAGGTATTTTTCGGGGGGTATTTCTATTTACAATACGATACAAATTTATTTGGCCAAATGACATGAGTTCAATGAGGAACAAAATACAATTTAATCATTTACACTTACTTGTCACTAACTTATTAAAATGAGGCACAAAATATTGTTGGAAAGACAATCTGTTACGGTCGGTACCCGCGGGGTAATAATCGTGGATACTAGCTTCTGAAGTATCACCAATAATAAATCATCTGCAAACTTGGCTCTGTTTTCAGGCCAAATCGCAAATTTGTTAAACAGTATTAAAATAAAACAGGTCCTGTTTTGGTACCTTGGTAACCCATCACTACTAACATACTGCTGCCCTCCGTGTAAAAATCTATAAGCCATCCTAACTAAAAAAAAAAGATATAAAATCTGTCATTGACTCAAGAATATCTGGATGGCTTGATAGCCTTTTCTAAGGCTGCTAGCAATATTTCTACAAATGTGTCTTTATTTTCTAGATACTCGAGGATTTTTCTACAATTTTGACGAGATAATATGCTCTGCCAGATTCTTTGATAAATCCATACTGACAGGGATCTATTTATCATAGAAATCTTTCTAGTAGCCTTTTATTTTAAAAAATGTTTGCACACTTTAGGTACAATAGGGGTTAAAGATATAGGTCGAAGGCCACTCACCCCTTTTAGATTCGAAATTTTAGGTAATGGCGTTACGACTGTGTTTTTTTACGTCATCTGGAAAGGTACTACTCAACAGACATTGGTTTTAAAAGGGAGTCAGAGGATCAGCTAGTTTTCTTTATACAAGGTTGCTATAATGTTTCTATGGCAAATTGCCTTATTGGGCCAGGTCTTTCAAGAAACTTTGCAACTTCATGAAGGAAAATCACAGGTATTCAGATGTGACAGGTAAGGGGGAAACACTGGAAATTTTTTGATTGCTTCTGCAAATACCTGCAAAATACTTATTAATGTCTCTTGCGTCAGGCTTATTCCCAGCTTCGCTGTATACGCTTACATTTTGCCTAACAGAAGAGCCAGTGAGAAGCCTTATTCCCTTATAGTATTAAATAAAAAAACAAGTTTTTTGAAATGAAAGTAAGGAGCGACATTAAAACTTAAAACGAACAGAAATTACTCCGTATATGAAAGGGGCTTTTCCTCCTCGACACCCCGCTCCTTACGCTAAAGTTTTTTATTGTTTTAAAAAGTACAGTTGCGAGAAAGAATCAAACTTTAGCGCAAGGAGCGGGGTGTCGAGGAGGAAAAACCCCTTTC
Organism: Artemia franciscana; assembly: GCF_032884065.1. Classification (NCBI taxonomy): domain Eukaryota; kingdom Metazoa; phylum Arthropoda; class Branchiopoda; order Anostraca; family Artemiidae; genus Artemia; species Artemia franciscana. The sequence goes on along the minus strand of NC_088863.1, from coordinate 64,434,734 downwards.
ATATACGGAGTAATTTCTGTTCGTTTTAAGTTTTAATGTATCTCCTTACTTTCATTTCAAAAACTTGTTTTTTTAAAATTAATTTCTGAAAGTTTTTGAATCAATACATGTCTGATTTTGGCTCTCTGTACATAAATTATTAAAATGAAATTTGCATATTAATTCTTTTTTTGGCTAAATGGCTTTCTCTTAGTTTTGATCAGACGATTTTGAGAAATAAGGGGTGGGGAAGGAGGCCTAGTTGCCCTCCAATTTTTTGGTTACTTAAAAAGGCAACTAGATCTTTTAATTTTTAACGAACGTTTTTATTAGTAAACAAAATACGTAACTTAAGAATTTACTTACGTAACAAACTTTTATATTCTTATATTTTTGATTATATATATATATGAGAGGGTTGGTCCCCTCGTTAATACCTTGCTCTTCACACTAAATCTTGTTTTGTCCCAATTCCTTAAGAATGACCCCTGAATCAGAAAGGCCGTAGAATAAATAGTTGAAATTACTTAAAAATTTTTTTGCATAAAGAGCGAAGTATTTATCTCCTCCTAAATACCTCACTCTTTATGCTAAAGTATTTTTAGAACCCCTCATATGCGTAAAAATCTCTGTTTGTTTTAAGTTTTAATGCTTCTCCTTACTTTCAATTGAAAAAACTTTTTCATGTTTATATTTTCATTGTTTTTTTTTATAGTAATGCTAGAAAGTCCTGCGCCCTTTCATTGAATTTCTCTTCCCCCATGAAATATTCCTCCAAGGTAAGGTCCTCCCATATAGTCCCCTCCCCTGAACCCCACACCCAAACCCAAAAAATTCCCTTGATAACGTCGGTACACTTCCCAGTAACTATTACTATATGTAAACATTGGTCAAAGTTTGTAACTTGCAGCCCCTCCCCCAGGGACTGTGGGGGGTAATTCATCCCCCAAAGACATAGTTATTATGGTTTTCGACTATGCGGCACAAAATGGCTATCTCAAAATTTTTATCCGTTGACTTTGGGAAAAAAATGAGCGTGGCAGAGGGCCTAGGTGCCCTCCAATTTTTTTGGTCACTTAAAAAGGACACTAGAACTTTTTATTTCCGTTAGAATGAGCCCTCTTGCAACACTCTAGGACACTTGGTCGATACGATGACCCTTGGAAAAAATAAATAAAATAAACACGCACCCGTGATTTGTCTTCTGGCAAAAAATACGAAATTCCACATTTTTTGTAGATTGGACCTTGAAATTTTTTCTATAGGGTTCTCTGATACGCTGAATACGATGGTGCGATTTTCGTTAAGATCCTACGACTTTTAGGGGGTGTTACCCCCTATTTTCCAAAATAAGGGAAATTTTATCAGGCTCGTAACTTTTGATGACAAAGACTAAATTTGATGAAACGTATATATTTTAAATCAGCATAAAAATTCAATTCTCTTGATATATCTTTTAGCATCGAAATTCTGTTTTTTTGGAGTTTCGTTTACTATTGAGCCGGGTCGCTCCTTACTACAGTTCGTTACCACGAACTGTTTGATTCCCATATTCGGTTAAGTTTCACTCTAATTGTTATTTGAATATTACAACCCGCTTGGAAGTGCGTCAAGGTGGTGTTCTTTCACCGTATCTTTTCAGTATTTGTATCCGCAGTGTGTTATACAAAATTATGCCCTTTCTTTTTTGTAATTTGGTAAATGTCTCTTGTATTGCATATGCGGATGATATACTTCTAGATCTAGCCGTTCTAGATATAGCCTCTCGAATTCCGTACCATCTATTTCAAAACATTTCAAAACTGTTGGTCTGTCATTGAATATTGATAAGTGTGAGTACCTAGTCTTTAATGCAAAGTCTATGCCCATTTGAAATCCGCGTTCTAACTTCTCCATCCACTGTGTCTCTGATTTGCGGCGGTCAAGCATTCATATTTATTGGAATCTACTAGTTTTTAGGATCAATATTATATGGCATATTAAAGAAAACTTAAAGCGGGTTATGATAAAATAGTAGCTAATCGTGGTCATTATTATCGAAAAGCGCTTGCATTGCCATACACTAGTTGTTGCGACCATTCAATACTTTTCCTATCTGGTATTTCACCTATCCTGAAAAAAAGACAAGATCTGGCTGAATTGTGTATTATATTTCCGCTATTCTAAGTTTCTGTTTTATTTACCCCGGTCTTATACGAAAAAGAAAATAATTCTGTATTTCGGGGCTTCTGACACTATTACTCCTTTGCGGAAGTTAGGGTCAAAATTGGAAAAGGATTATATTTTTTCTCTGGGCCTCTTCCACCTCTTAGTTCGTTTATTTTCCCGTTAGTTTTCACCTGTTTTCGCTTTATAGTTGTGTTATCTCTTAGCAGTTCTTTCGTTAGTTGAGTTATGGTTGTGGAATATATGTTTTATCGCTCGCATAGTTGTGTTATTTTCAAATTATACTCCATAATAGAGAGGCTCCGAACACCCAGCATTGTATATTAAGCTCTGAATTTGACGTTTTTTTCTAACGTGACCAGATTCGTCCTGCGCCCTGCGCCCTTTTCATTCAATTTTTCTTCCCCCGTGACATATTTCTCCAAGGAAAGATCCTCCCACATAGTGCCCTCCCCTCAACCCTACCCCCAAAACCAAAAAAAAATCCCCTGAAAACGTCTGTACACTTCCCAATAATCATTATTATAAGTTAACACTGGTCGAAGTTTGTAACTTGCAGCCCCTCCCCCAGGGACTGTGGGGGAGTAAGTCATCCCCAAAGACATAGTTATTAGGTATTTCGACTATGTTGAACAAAATGGTTATCTCAAAGTTTTGATCCGTTGACTTTGGGAAAAAAATGAGCGTGGGAGGGGGCCTAGATGCCCTCCAATTCTTTTGGTCACTCAAAGAGGGCACTAGAACTTTTCATTTTCGTTAGAATGAGCCCTCTTGCGACATTCTAGGACCACTTGGTCGATACGATGACCCTGGGGAAAAAAAAAAAAAAAACAACAAATAAACACGCACCCGTGATTTGTCTTCTGGCAAAAAATACAAAATTCCACATTTTTGTAGATAGGAGCTTAAAACTTCTACAGTAGGGTTCTCTCATACGCTGAATCTGATGGCGTCATTTTCGTTAAGATCCTACGACTTTTAAGGGGTGTTTCCCCCTATTTTCCTAAATAAGGCAAATTTTCTCAGGCTCGTAACTTTTGATGGGTAAGATTAAACTTGGTGAAACTTATATATTTAAAATCAGCATTAAAATGCAATTCTTTTGATGTAGCTATTGGTATCAAAATTCAATTTTTGGAGTTTTGGTTACTATTGAGCCGGATCGCTCCTTACTACAGTTTGTTACCACGAGATGTTTGAAACGACTGGGTTTATGGTCATGATTTCGTACCGTAGGACTTTTCAGCCAACCTGCATTCCTAGACCACTTGATTTCTCAGCTTGGAAGCTTCGTCCATCTTTTCTCTTTTTATATGTGTATCAGCCGTTTCAGGAACGAACTAACCCGGGGCTTGTCAGCTGAGTTTGCTTTGGCTGTCTTCCCTCGCAAATAAATATCATAAGCCATCTGTACTTCAGTGGAAAATATTCTATGCATGTTAATGACATCGCAGTTCTTGTACAAACTTCTCAAAATAGTTTTCAAAATATTTTTTTCTATTTTGACAGTTTCTATTTTGACTATTTTGACAGGTCTACTTTCAACAGTTTTTTTTTCAAAATAGCCCATTTATTTTAGCAAATAGCTCTTTTCCTGACTCAGTCAGAGGCCGACATGAAAAAGTTCACTTGGTTTCTATTCTCTTTTCCTCCCTGGGACACCAGTGCACACAGAAATGCGTACTTTTACCAAGACTTGGCAGCGTTACTGGATCACTACAGAAATCAGAAATATTTGTGAAGATTAGAGTGATGACAGACTTTCGAGTTGTCTTTTCACGAACAACTTGCTTCAAGCTTGGCATTTGTTCAATCAAGCTGGATAGTAGATTCTTGAAGTTACCCGTAAAAACCACAGACTCGTTTTGGGTGTCTTATTTTAATATTATTTAAATATGATTGTAGATGGGCTTTGAGCTCCCACCTGTGGTTCGACCGCAGCGGAGTACTCCAACTACGATCGATAAAAACTTACAGGGAAGAACTTTTGGTCTCAATATTACCAAGAACAGCTCGTAGTAGGTAGTCTGAGAGCCTCGGTATATCTGATGCGGTCTACCGTTTCAAATCTACATGCCTACTCCTCCTCGATATGTGACAACAAGCACCTTCCTTGTTTCTCCTACTCTTCACAAGAAAATTACACTTATATGGGCATGACATTCATTGGCAGACCACGTCTCTGTTCTGCAGCAAATATCAAATCTAGTGTCATTTAATCTTGTCGAAAGTTCCCTCACTTTATTACTTAGGGACTGGGTATTAACAATAAGAAAAGAGGGAAGATCGTAGCAACTCACTGCTTCTTTTTTCTTATCTACCTGGGGTAGATCACCAGAAAATGATGGAAGTTTCCAAAATTATTAGAACTTGTTGGTACAATGGCTGTGAGGGGGGATGCAGGGACCCAAGATATGGCCAGTGGCTTGCCCTACTCCAGTTAAAACAGAGAAAAGGGCTGGGTAGAACAACTTGGCCGTTACCTGATAAGAAGGAGGGAGTAGCATTTTGGCTAGGTAACACTAAATACGCAGGGGAATACCTCTCTTGTTAGAAACTGGTCTTCTATGATTTTTCTGTGCAAAATGGCTAAGATGGGTGGTATTTGGTAATGTTTCCAGTTGCCGCTTTGGAGGCAGTTCCTGTTGCGCGGTGTGAATAAAGTTGCATTTCTGTTTGTTAGTGCACTTTTGGCCATAGGCAGACGTGCCTCAACTCTTTGTACAGAATTTTGATCCTTAAAGCAGTCACTTCTGTCGTCTTAAAGTATTGGTTTGAGAATTTTATTAGCTAAATGTTCTTTCCAGATAGATTTAGGGAATAAAAAGAAATCTTTATCCATAAAATTTCAGGGAGGAGTTGCCTGCCCTCTCCCATCGTCACCATCCGTTCGTAGCTTGGCAGCCAGTAATTTTACTCGTGCTGCAAGACCTGCCTTTTTCCTGCACGTCTAGTTAATGTATTTCGAGAAGAACGCGCAAAATAGTTACAGTAAGTTTTCCGATACTATTCGGCAATAACACAGTCAAATTTATTTCGCCGTTTTCTGGCATATTAAACGTAACAGTCGTTGCAACACTGCACCGCCTTTTTTTTCTTACAGTACTAAATTTTAAAAAATAGCGCTAGATGTCCTTAGATCAAACGACTTAACCTAAACCAAATATTGAACTAATTAGGGGGAGATCATAGGTGAAAAAATAACTGCTGTGCTTACCAGAGTACGGTGGTTAGAATGGGGCACTCCTAATCCAAAAGAATGGTAGCGCTTTGGAATTTAAACAGAAGCCCCAGCAACAATTTTATTTCATTCGATATTTTTCTGGTGGTTTCCTTGCGAGAGAAGTAAGGGAAGCGTTGAAGGTTTTCTACCTTGTCTCCGCAATTGAAGGGGCAAGCCTGGCGGGTACCACGGCTCTTGCTAAGGAGCCCTATATCGTCAGTGTAAAAAACAAACAATTCCCACGATGTTGAACACGTAAAGATTCTAACTTGTGTTTCAACCAATGATATCGGCTTATGTTTGTAGAATGCTGAAAAGCTGAGTAAGGTGGTTCAGTTGCAATGAGGTGGTTAATTTGCATGAGGGCTCAATTAAATAGAGCTCAGGTGCCCAAGGGCTTAGTTGCACAGGGGTATAGTTCCACGGTGTTTCAGTTGTACCCCGTGGAATTAGAGTTATTTTAAATTATTTCATAAATGTGGAATAGCCTATAGGTTTTAAATATATTCATGTTTTGACGACTAAACGAATATTTGGCTTGTCCACTGCCCGTTTCGGAAAAAATAAATTGAATTGAATTGAAATGTCTCGGGGGGGGGGTGATCAAACCTACTAACTCCCCCCTCCGTATAAGTCCTTGAAAGAAGAACTCATTGCATCATGGAGTGTTCACAACCTGCTCATTTTATATAAGAAAAGAAGGGGAAAACAAGTCCTCAACTCAAGGTCGCATCCAGAGGGACTAGGGATTTTGCCCCCCCCCCCTAGGAAATGTTTGTCTTACTAGTGAAAACTTAGGAAAAATAAATATAAACCAATTTTGTATGCGTTTTTGAAGTTCTTTCTAAAGCCCCCCCCCCTACCACAAAAAATCCTTTTGTACCCCCCTCCCTAAGAAATCCGAGATACAGCCATGCTGGAACTACTAAAACCTATTTTTTTCTGATTCTCTGATGGACTTTTTACGGAGTTATTTTCTTGTGTGAAGGAAGGAGATAGTAGTTGGTAACAAAGCTCACCATGATATTAATGAAATGGATATAATTGCGCCGAAGGTAAGTCTTATCCAGCCTAACTCTCATTTACTCAAATAGGTATTCTTTGTGACATTTAATACATTAGCATGGGGTGTAATAACCCCTTCCTTACAAATAAACTGTCGGAAATATCAAATATTTGACAATTATTAACAACTGGTTTCCCCAAAACATGGTTTGTTATATAAATACAGGTGATGTATCAAGTTTATTATATCTAGAAAATTAAAACCATGCGTGCAAATGTTCCTTGGAGTAGTAACCTATATTCAGGTTCCATGACGCCTATAGGGGGTAAACTATTGGAGCTACTAGTCCTCAAAACGCTATTATGCACACATGGGCTTGATGAAGTACTGTAGCGCACGTGTATAGTACACCTTCGTCATTGAGAGTGTTTTTGACTGTCTTTTACTCAATAGGGAGGGCTTACCTTGGTTGCTATGTAATTGGTTTCGGGGTGTTACATAATCAGACTTATTAGAGACAACTAGTCAGGCGGTGAAGTCCCAATTGCAAGTAAGGGCAAACGTGGGTTTTTACAAAATAACGGTAAACAAGTGGTAAGTGACGCAATCTTGTGCACCATGCTAGGTTTATTGGGGGTAAAATAATTTTACATAATTTGATAGATTTATTGGGAATGATGTAATAGTAGTGCATAGGTGGGTGTTAAGTAACAGTGATTCACACTTGGGAGGCTACATAATACTTTAAGAGATTTTTCTTCGGGATATAATTTTTTCGAAACATTTTTTTTTCTTAAGAATCTCTTTCGAGTGTTTTTCTCTAGGGAAATTTATTAACAAAATATTTTGTCCATGTTATGATTCAAAAGGAGCTCCCCCTCAATGGAATGGAGCCCTAGACAGCTTGGCCGGCAATCTATTCCTAACATTTTGACTCGGCAAATAAGTTTTACATGATAAACTATTACACATAAGGAAAATCCCCTGAACTTGAAAGTGCTAGCGGATATGAAAAAAGCGAGAGTATTATTATGGCTAAAATATGGTACACCTTCATGCATGATCAAAAATATTCACTTTTCTTTTCAATACGCAGAACTTTAAAAATATTAAGGACACTCTTGAATGAGCATTGCAATAAACAAGGGCTATAAGATAATTAGAACGAATCAGGGAAATATATTTAAGTTGTATTCTGAAACAAGAAATCTAAAAGATATAGACTTTTATTGTGCATACAAAATTTATTAATAAAAATAATTTACATGTATTATTAAAACCAGGAAAAAGCAGTTAAAACTCAATAAAGGAAAGAAAACTAAAAGAAATGCTTATAAGGGGTAGAATATAGGCAAAAAGAACTATGAACTAAAGACAGACGTCTATGAACTAAAGTTTCTCAAAATGTTTTTCTTTCGTTTTTGCTTAGTTATTAGTCATTAAAGATTACTTATCTTCAGCAGTGCAATTTATATTTTCAAATAAACTGTACCATTTTCATCATCTAAAATTGTACCACAAGAGAATAATTGGTGCCATCTCAACAGTAGGTTAAAATTTACTGCTCATGTTGCTTTGTGATATTCACCGGCAGTTAAGTCCTATTAATTTTTTAATAGGAAAGAATTATAAAGCAAGGAAGGGAAAAATAAAGCCAATGCAGTAGTTATTCCCGAAATGACCGACAAGAGTTTACAATTAAAACTATTGCCTTTGAAATTTTGTTTAGTATTACTATTACAAAAGAAAATGAAAATGTACTCCTCACTCTTTAAGATTTGTAACAAATACCTATCTTTTGGATCATCATAAAAAAAGCGAAAAAAAATCCTTGCTTCTCATTCCTATATTTTCCTGAGTTGGCACCCCTAAGATATGCAAAGGAAAAATAAAACTATTGTCCAAAAAAAATACTTAGCTTAGCTTATGTCTTCCCTCACCAACTGACGCCTAAGTCGACAACGGTGCCTCGTCTCTTCAGCTATAAACCAGAGTTCTTTGAACGACGATCTGGACAAGGCAGCATCCTTCTCAAGGCATCGGCCGAGTGTTCCCCTTTACCATCCGTGTCTTTTGATGCATGGAGGAGTCCAGCACCAGACACTAAGAGGGAGGTAAAAATTTAGTCTGAATTAACAATTTCCTGAATAAGGTTTATATATTAAATGTAAAATTTCCGACTGATCACTCTTTTTTTTATTAAAATAACTTGCTCCACAGCAAGAAGGGTAACTATTTAAGTAGTACTTTTGCAAGCAAATTACTGCATACAAATCTGAGTATTTCTGGTTTGGAACGCTTCAGAATGACAGTGATGAGTTTTTTATTAACTCTTGTTTCAGAGGAACTCTCTGGTTCATCCCTTTTCATGTTCTAATATCTATAGAAAAATCAACTAGAAAGATATTTTTGGCCAGCCGAAACTTAACGAGATCTCAAAGTTGCAAGCGAAATCAACATATTCTGGAAAATTCGGACTGCCCAAGAAGTTCCAAATTGACAATATTTTACCAGGAGCTTCAAATTCAACCAGAAATGGCAGAACTGTAACGTATTGGTGACGACATTTGTCCCAACATGAAGCCCAGCATGAGTGCAGAGGCTCCACCTACACCCTATTAACTTCACAATATGTGAAAATCGTGAAATATTTAATAATGGCTGGTAGAGTAAGCCCAAGACTATATAACGTGTATCATGATAAATATTGTTTTTTTTTAAACACATAAAAATTTTGAGAATCCAGGTCTTCGCTAAGATAAGACTTAGCAACATTAAGTTGACTGGATGTAAGGAGATAAACGTATGGTTCTCCTTTTTGGCTTATTTCAAAATAAGACAAAACAAGAGGCTACGCTTGGTAACATAAAACTGACAAGCTACAAGGTACCGAAGATTCAATAACAATAAATTATACATTAACTGAATTATTAAAAAACTAAAACTTTGATTATTGGTCATGACAAGGGTTACAGAATTTTGATTTTTGTAGATAAAATAATGGACAAACAGATGGCATTGAATCCATTCTCAGTCAAAATATGGAGCAAAATGGAAGTTTTCCTCTATATTTTGGTTGATTTTCTTGTATTTTTGTTTACTGCGTATTTTGGTCGAATGATCATTTTGGTTGATTGCTATGTTGGTCTATTGGGTTGATTGGACTTTTCGTTAAGTAGACTCTTGCTCAGCAGGGGATCGAAAGATTGATTTTAATCAGAAGATTATCAAAGCAAACTAGTTTTGGATATTGAAAGAGTCAGAAAAAACACCCTTTAGCGAAATAAACAAGGATTAAACATTTTATATACAATATAAGCGCTAAAGTCTTTTTTTATCAATAGTTAATGATAAAATTATATGGCGAATCAATCATTCTGGCAAAAAATATAATTGCAAAGAGTCTGATAATAACTTTTTTTAAAGGTCCAATGTATCCTGGTTTTTAATGTTTCATATTAGAGCCCAGAAGCCAGTGAATACCCGAAAATAAATACTAAAGACTTACATTTATAAATAATCATTCTGGCAAAAAATATATAATTGCAAAGTGTCTGATAATAACTTTTTTTAAAGGTCCAATGTATCCTGGTTTTTAATGTTTCATATTAGAACCCAGAAGCCAGTGAATACCCGAAAATAAATACTATAGACTTACGTTTATAAACCAAAATTAATACTCCAAGATAATCAAGAAAGAGCGAATTAGTGTTCTTTTTTTGAACCGTTATAATAATAATATTTTTTTTTTTAACCTGCTAGAAAACAACAAAACAGAAGCAGAGTGTTAGGAAAATGAAACAAAAAAGAAACCTTGACATACATATAATGCACAACCTTTATCGACAAAACAATCAGATTATCAGGTGAAGACAACCCAAAGAAAATACAGTATTATCAGCTAAAATACCATTTATTATTTTAAATGGCGCTGAAACTTCCTTAGCTTAAGATGAAACTTCCTTAGTTAAGGTCGAGGCAAATAAAATAGGACTTTCAGGTACCAGAAGTTTACCCCTCGAATTAAAATTTGGTGGCTTCTTCTGGGACAGAGAATACATAACAGACATAAATAAAAGAGAGTGATCACAGAAGGTATTATAAATACAGGTGCGCTATTGACACCAGGAACGACTACGATTAGCAACAACTTTCTTGCATCCTATGTGCAGCTTTTGTTCAGTGTGGACTAGAGCTAAGATCACGAGATATAAGATCAACCGACTGGACCCCACCTGATCTGATTCTACTGACCAACAGATGATGATATGCGTGATCAACATATGAAACATTGGTGCAGTCTAGGAAGCAGATAGAATTGATATTGGTCAACACACAATTAATGTTCATCTTGAATAACGCTCTGATAAAACTTTACCTTGATGATCAACTGACTTAACAGGGATAATAGCGAAAACAGAAGACTACATATTCGGTCTAGCATAAGATTCACCATACCAAAAACGCAGTAATAAGATAATTACGAATTAACTCTTGATTCATCAAGAGGATGCCAAAGCTGGTCTAACAAACACAATCAAATACCTTAGGCAGGTCTAACGTTCAAATATGAAGTTTATAACTAATGGTCCAAGCATCCTGTAATAAAGTAGCTAATGCACGAAGAGCATGTTGACAACCAGCACGTGATTTGAATGCCAATTGATTAGTATCCTTTTTGCAATTTATGTTGATGTGGGGCAAAATAATCTATTCAAATACCTTACTTAGATTGCAGGCCACTGTAAGAGGTCCTTAAGAACTTCAATTCGATGGGCTTTTTCCCTCCTACTAAAATAAAAGTGACAGTTCCAAATAAAAATGAATCTAGAACAAGCGAAGGTGACATACACATCTGAAATTCGAAAATTGTAAGGCGCTCGGAATTAAGTTACTTTACATCATTTAGATTACTTGCAACGGAAACAGGAATAATATGGTTTTGTCTAAATTTTGTCGGCAACTGTTTAGAGCAAAGAGCAGTAAAAAAACAATCCGAATGGTAATTGAATAGATAAAAAAATCCTTTATAATGATTTTCCAATGCGATGACTTTTTAGGAAACAAAAAGCCATTGCTAGTGAACACTGTTTAAATTCCTTTTCAAAAGCAGCCTCGACCTTTGTGTAAAATCTTACATTTGTCCTCTCTTTGGTTGGCACAATGAAGCACGATTCTTCAGCACAATTTCATTCTTCATGAATGTCCAGGCTTCTTGAAGCCTGATTTTTCAGACAAAAATCTTCAGGACAATGAAGCACGATTCTTCACAACTTTTATTTAAGGATCTTGCTTCCAGATAGAAATACAAATATTAGAACAAAGTCGGATTACAGGGATAACAACTACTTCAGCACGTTTTAAGCATTCATTGGTGTGGCAATAGTAAATGTTAAGATCCAAAGGAGCAAGAGATGTGAAAGTACCAAAACAAATCAGGTAGGAGGAATGCTGACATTAGCCACGAGTTCAGCTACCTTTGTAATTTATAAAATGTTACTAGCTATAACCCTTTAATAACCTTTAGTAACCCTTCTTTGCACTGGCGCCTACTAAATTGTGGCTAGTCTG